>NC_091985.1:935000-1235000 GCF_044704955.1 Pristiophorus japonicus | reverse complement strand
GTAAATACCCCGGGGAACAGGATCACCTGTAAATACCCCGGGGAAAAGGGTCACCTGTTAATACCACGGGGAACAGGGACACCTGTAAATACCCCGGGGAACAGGGACACATGTAAATACCCCGGGGAACAGGACCACCTGTAAATACCCCACCGAACAGGGTCACCTGTAAATACCCTGGGGAACAGGGTCACCTGTAAATACCCCGCGGAACAGCGTCACCTGTAAATACCCCGGGGAACAGGATCACCTGTAAATACCCCGGGGAACAGGATTACATGTAAATACCCCGGGGAACAGGATCACCTGAAAATACCCCAGGGAACAGGATCACCTGTAAATACCCTGGGGAACAGGCTTAACTATAAATACCCCGGGGAACATGGTCACCTGTAAATACCCTGGGCAACAGGATCACCCTGTAAATACCCCGGGGAACAGGGTCAACCTATAAATACCCCGGGGAAAAGGGACACTTGTAAATACCCCCGCGAACATGATCACCTGTAAATACCCCGGCAAACATGATCACCTGTAAATACCCCGGGGAACAGGATCACCTGTAAATACCCTGGTTAACAGGGACACCTGTAAATACCCCGGGGAACAGGATCACCTGTAAATGCCCCGGGCAACAGGATCAACCTGTAAATACCCCGGGGAACAGGGCCACCTGTAAATACCCCGGGGAACAGGGACACCTGTAAATACCCCGGGGAACAGGATCACCTGTAAATACCCTGGGGAACAGGGACACCTGTAAATACCCCGGGAACAGGATCACCTGTAAATGGCCCGGGGAACAGCATCAACCTGTAAATACCCCGGGGAACAGGGACACCTGTAAATACCCAGGGGAAAAGGGACACTTGTAAATACCCCCGCGAACATGATCACCTGTAAATACCCCGGGAAACATGATCACCTGTAAATACCCCGGGGAACAGGATCACCTGTAAATACCCTGGTTAACAGGGAAACCTGTAAATACCCCGGGGAACAGGGTCACCTGTAAATACCCTGGGGAACAGGGTCACCTGTAAATACCCCGGGGAACAGCGTCACCTGTAAATACCCCGGGGAACAGGGTCACCTGTAAATACCCCGGGGAACAGGATCACCTGAAAATACCCCGGGGAACATGATCGCATGTAAATACCCCGGGGAATAGGATCACCTGTAAATACCCCAGGGAACAGGATCACATGTAAATAACCCGGGGAACAGGATCACCTGTAAATACCCCAGGGAACAGGATCACCTGTAAATACCCTGGGGAACTGGATTACCTGTAAATACCCCGGGGAACAGGATCACCTGTAAATACCCCGGGTAATAGAATCACCTGTAAATGCCCCGGGGAACATGGTCACCTGTAAATATCCCGGGGAGCAGGATCACCTGTAAATACCCCGGGGAACAGGATCACCTGTAAATACCCCGGGTAATAGGATCACCTTTAAATACCCCGGGGAACAGGATCACCTGTAAATACCACGGGTAATAGGATCACCTGTAAATACCCCGGGGAACAGGATCACCAGTAAATACATCGGGGAACAGGATCAC
Source organism: Pristiophorus japonicus (assembly GCF_044704955.1). Lineage (NCBI taxonomy): Eukaryota > Metazoa > Chordata > Chondrichthyes > Pristiophoridae > Pristiophorus > Pristiophorus japonicus. The sequence goes on along the minus strand of NC_091985.1, from coordinate 1,233,431 downwards.
CTGTAAATACCCCGGGGAAAAGGGTCACCTGTTAATACCATGGGGTACAGGGTCACCTGTAAATACCCCGGGGAACAGGGACACCTGTAAATACCCTGGGGAACTGGACCACCTGTAAATACCCCGCCGAACAGGGTCACCTGTAAATACCCCGGGGAACAGGGACACCTGTAAATACCCCACGGAACAGGGTCACCTGTAAATACCCTGGGGAACAGGGTCACCTGTAAATAGCCCGGGGAACAACGTCACCTGTAAATACCCCGGGGAACAGGGACACCTGTAAATACCCCGGGGAACAGCGTCACCTGTAAATACCCCGGGGAACAGGGTCACCTGTAAATACCCCGGGGAACAGGATCACCTGTAAATACCCCGGGGAACAAGATCGCATGCAAATACCCCGGGGAACAGGATCACCTGTAAATACCCCAGGGAACAGGATCACCTGTAAATACCCCGGGGAACAGGATTACATGTAAATACCCCGGGGAACAGGCTCACCTGTAAATACCCCAGGGAACAGGATCACCTGTAAATACCCTGGGGAACAGGATCACCTGTAAATACCCCGGGGAGCAGGATCACCTGTAAATACCCCGGGGATCAGGATCACCTGTAAATACCCCGGGGAACAGGATCACCTGTAAATACCCCAGGGAACAGGATCACCTGTAAATACCCTGGGGAACAGGATTACATGTAAATACACCGAGGAACAGGATCACGTGTAAATACCCCGGGGAACAGGGCCACCTGTAAATACCCCGGGGAACAGGGACACCTGTAAATACCCCGGGGAACAGGATCACCTGTAAATACCCTGGGGAACAGGGACACCTGTAAATACCCCGGGAACAGGATCACCTGTAAATGGCCCGGGGAACAGCATCAACCTGTAAATACCCCGGGGAACAGGGACACCTGTAAATACCCAGGGGAAAAGGGACACTTGTAAATACCCCCGCGAACATGATCACCTGTAAATACCCCGGGAAACATGATCACCTGTAAATACCCCGGGGAACAGGATCACCTGTAAATACCCTGGTTAACAGGGAAACCTGTAAATACCCCGGGGAACAGGGTCACCTGTAAATACCCTGGGGAACAGGGTCACCTGTAAATACCCCGGGGAACAGCGTCACCTGTAAATACCCCGGGGAACAGGGTCACCTGTAAATACCCCGGGGAACAGGATCACCTGAAAATACCCCGGGGAACATGATCGCATGTAAATACCCCGGGGAATAGGATCACCTGTAAATACCCCAGGGAACAGGATCACATGTAAATAACCCGGGGAACAGGATCACCTGTAAATACCCCAGGGAACAGGATCACCTGTAAATACCCTGGGGAACTGGATTACCTGTAAATACCCCGGGGAACAGGATCACCTGTAAATACCCCGGGTAATAGAATCACCTGTAAATGCCCTGGGGAACATGGTCACCTGTAAATATCCCGGGGAGCAGGATCACCTGTAAATACCCCGGGGAACAGGATCACCTGTAAATACCCCGGGTAATAGGATCACCTTTAAATACCCCGGGGAACAGGATCACCTGTAAATACCACGGGTAATAGGATCACCTGTAAATACCCCGGGGAACAGGATCACCAGTAAATACATCGGGGAACAGGATCACCTGTAAATACCCCGGGGAAAAGGGTCACCTGTTAATACCATGGGGTACAGGGTCACCTGTAAATACCCCGGGGAACAGGGACACCTGTAAATACCCTGGGGAACTGGACCACCTGTAAATACCCCGCCGAACAGGGTCACCTGTAAATACCCCGGGGAACAGGGACACCTGTAAATACCCCACGGAACAGGGTCACCTGTAAATACCCTGGGGAACAGGGTCACCTGTAAATAGCCCGGGGAACAACGTCACCTGTAAATACCCCGGGGAACAGGGACACCTGTAAATACCCCGGGGAACAGCGTCACCTGTAAATACCCCGGGGAACAGGGTCACCTGTAAATACCCCGGGGAACAGGATCACCTGTAAATACCCCGGGGAACAAGATCGCATGCAAATACCCCGGGGAACAGGATCACCTGTAAATACCCCAGGGAACAGGATCACCTGTAAATACCCCGGGGAACAGGATTACATGTAAATACCCCGGGGAACAGGCTCACCTGTAAATACCCCAGGGAACAGGATCACCTGTAAATACCCTGGGGAACAGGATCACCTGTAAATACCCCGGGGAGCAGGATCACCTGTAAATACCCCGGGGATCAGGATCACCTGTAAATACCCCGGGGAACAGGATCACCTGTAAATACCCCAGGGAACAGGATCACCTGTAAATACCCTGGGGAACAGGATTACATGTAAATACACCGAGGAACAGGATCACGTGTAAATACCCCTGGGAAAAGGATCACCTGTAAATACCCTGGGGAACAGGATCACCTGTAAATACCCCGGGGAACAGGATTACATGTAAATAGCCCGAGGAACAGGATCACCTGTAAATACCCCGGGGAACAGGATCACCTGTAAATACCCCAGGGAACAGGATCACCTGTAAATACCCTGCGGAACAGGATTACATGTAAATACCCCGAGGAACAGGATCACCTGTAAATACCCCAGGGAAAAGGATCATCTGTAAATACCCTGGGGAACAGGATCACCTGTAAATACCCCGGGGAACATGATTACATATAAATACCCCGAGGAACAGGATCACCTGTAAATACCCCAGGGAAAAGGATCACCTGTAAATACCCCGGGGAACAGGATCACCTGTAAATACCCCAGGGAACAGAATCACCTGTAAATACCTCGGGGAACAGGGTCATCTGTAAATACCCCGGGGAACAAGGTCACCTGTAAATACCCCGGGGAACAGGGTCACCCTGTAAATACCCCGGGGAAGAGGGAAACCGTGTAAATACCCCAGGGAACAGTGTCACCCTGTAAATACCCCGGGGAACAGGATCACCTGTAAATACCCCGGGGAAAAGGGACACTCTGTAAATACCCCTGAAAACAGGATCACCCTGTAAAAACCCGGGGAACAGGATCACCTGTAAATAACACGTGGAACAGGGTCACCTGTAAATACCCCGGGGAACAAGGTCACCTTTAAATACCCCGGGGAACAAGGACAACTGTAAATACCCCGGGGAACAGGAACACCCTGTAAATACCCCGGGGAACAGGATCACCTGTAAATACCCCGGGGAACAAGATCGCATGTAAATACCCCGGGGAACAGGATCACCAGTAAATACCCCAGGGAACAGGATCACCTGTAAATACCCCGGGGAACAGGATTACATGTAAATACCCCGGGGAACAGAATCACCTGTAAATACCCCAGGGAACAGAATCACATGTAAATACCCTGAGGAAAAGGATTAACTGTAAATACCCCGGGGAACATGGTCACCTGTAAATACCCTGGGCAACAGGATCACCCTGTAATTACCCCGGGGAACAGGGTCAACCTATAAATACCCCGGGGAAAAGGGAAATTTGTAAATACCCTCGCGAACATGATCACCTGTAAATACCCCGGGAAACATGATCACCTGTAAATACCCCGGGGAACAGGATCAACCTGTAAATACCCCGGGGAACAGGGCCACCTGTAAATACCCCGGGGAACAGGGACACCTGTAAATACCCCGGGGAACAGGATCACCTGAAAATACCCTGGGGAACAGGGACACCTGTAAATACCCCGGGGAACAGGATCACCTGTAAATGCCCCGGGGAACAGGATCAACCTGTAAATACCCCGGGGAACAGGATCACCTGTAAATACCCCGGGGAACAGGGCCACCTGTAAATACCCCACGGAACAGGGACACCTGTAAATACCCCGGGGAACAGCGTCACCTGTAAATACCCCGGGGAACAGGGTCACCTGTAAATACCCCGGGGAACAGCGTCACCTGTAAATACCCCGGGGAACAGGGTCACCTGTAAATACCCCGGGGAACAGGATCACCTGTAAATACCCCGGGGAACAATATCGCATGTAAATACCCCGGGGAACAGGATCACCTGTAAATACCCCAGGGAACAGGATCACCTGTAAATACCCCGGGGAACAGGATTACATGTAAATAACCCGGGGAACAGGATCACCTGTAAATACCCCAGGGAACAGGATCACCTGTAAATACCCTGGGGAACTGGATTACCTGTAAATACCCCGGGGAACAGGATCACCTGTAAATACCCCGGGTAATAGGATCACCTGTAAATACCCCGGGGAACATGGTCACCTGTAAATACCCCGGGGAGCAGGATCACCTGTAAATACCCCGGGGAACAGGATCACCTGTAAATACCCCGGGGAACAGGATTACCTGTAAATACCCCGGGGAACAGGATCACCTGTAAATACCCCGGGTAATAGGATCACCTTTAAATACCCCGGGGAACAGGATCACCTGTAAATACCCCGGGGAGCAGGATCACCTGTAAATACCCCGGGGAACAGGATCACCTGTAAATACCCCAGGGAACAGAATCACCTGTAAATACCCCGGGGAACAGGATTTCTTGTAAATACCCCGGGTAATAGGATCACCTGTAAATACCCCGGGGAACAGGATCACCAGTAAATACATCGGGGAACAGGATCACCAGTAAATACCCCGGGGAAAATGGTCACCTGTTAATACCACGGGGTACAGGGTCACCTGTAAATACCCCAGGGAACAGAATCACCTGTAAATACCCCGGGGCACAGGGACACCTGTAAATACCCCGGGGAACAGCGTCACCTGTAAATACCCCGGGGAACATGGACACCTGTAAATACCACGGGGAACAGCGTCACCTGTAAATACCCCGGGGAACAGGGTCACCTGTAAATACCCCGGGGAACAGGATCACCTGTAAATACCCCGGGGAACAGGATCACCTGTAAATACTCCGGGGAAAAGGGACACCCTGTAAATACCCCTGAAAACAGGATCACCCTGTAAAAACCCGGGGAACAGGATCACCTGTAAATAACACGTGGAACAGGGTCACCTGTAAATACCCCGGGGAACAAGGTCACCTGTAAATACCCCGGGGAACAGGGACAACTGTAAATACCCAGGGGGACAGGAACACCCTGTAAATACCCCGGGGCACAGGGACACCTGTAAATACCCCGGGGAACAGCGTCACCTGTAAATACCCCGGGGAACATGGACACCTGTAAATACCCCGGGGAACAGCGTCACCTGTAAATACCCCGGGGAACAGGGTCACCTGTAAATACCCCGGGGAACAGGATCACCTGTAAATACCCCGGGGAACAAGATCGCATGTAAATACCCCGGGGAACAGGATCACCAGTAAATACCCCAGGGAACAGGATCACCTGTAAATACCCCGGGGAACAGGATTACATGTAAATACCCCGGGGAACAGAATCACCTGTAAATACCCCAGGGAACAGGATCACATGTAAATACCCTGGGGAAAAGGATTAACTGTAAATACCCCGGGGAACATGGTCACCTGTAAATACCCTGGGCAACAGGATCACCCTGTAATTACCCCGGGGAACAGGGTCAACCTATAAATACCCCGGGGAAAAGGGACACTTGTAAATACCCCCGCGAACATGATCACCTGTAAATACCCTGGGAAACATGATCACCTGTAAATACCCCAGGGAACAGGATCAGCTTTAAATACCTTGGGGAACAGGGACACCTGTAAATACCCCGGGGAACAGGATCACCTGTAAATGCCCTGGGCAACAGGATCAACCTGTAAATACCCCGGGGAACAGGGCCACCTGTAAATACCCCGGGGAACAGGGACACCTGTAAATACCCCGGGGAACAGGATCACCTGTAAATACCCTGGGGAACAGGGACACCTGTAAATACCCCGGGGAACAGGATCACCTGTAAATGCCCCGGGGAACAGGATCACCTGTAAATGCCCCGGGGAACAGGGCCACCTGTAAATACCCCACGGAACAGGGTCACCTGTAAATACCCTGGGGAATAGGGTCACCTGTAAATACCCCGGGGAACAGCGTCACCTGTAAATACCCCGGGGAACAGGGACACCTGTAAATACCCCGGGGAACAGGGTCACCTGTAAATACCCCGGGGAACAGGATCACCTGTAAATACCCCGGGGAACAGGGTCACCTGTAAATACCCCGGGGAACAGGATCACCTGTAAATACCCCGGAGAACAAGATCGCATGTAAATACCCCGGGGAAAAGGATCACCTGTAAATACCCCAGGGAACAGGATCACCTGTAAATACCCCGGGGAACAGGATTACATGTAAATAACCCGGGGAACAGGATCACCTGTAAATACCCCAGGGAACAGGATCACCTGTAAATACCCTGGGGAACTGGATTACCTGTAAATACCCCGGGGAACAGGATCACCTGTAAATACCCCGGGTAATAGGATCACCTGTAAATACCCCGGGGAACAGGATCACCTGTAAATACTCCGGGGAAAAGGGACACCCTGTAAATACCCCTGAAAACAGGATCACCCTGTAAAAACCCGGGGAACAGGATCACCTGTAAATAACACGTGGAACAGGGTCACCTGTAAATACCCCGGGGAACAAGGTCACCTGTAAATACCCCGGGGAACAGGGACAACTGTAAATACCCAGGGGGACAGGAACACCCTGTAAATACCCCGGGGCACAGGGACACCTGTAAATACCCCGGGGAACAGCGTCACCTGTAAATACCCCGGGGAACATGGACACCTGTAAATACCCCGGGGAACAGCGTCACCTGTAAATACCCCGGGGAACAGGGTCACCTGTAAATACCCCGGGGAACAGGATCACCTGTAAATACCCCGGGGAACAAGATCGCATGTAAATACCCCGGGGAACAGGATCACCAGTAAATACCCCAGGGAACAGGATCACCTGTAAATACCCCGGGGAACAGGATTACATGTAAATACCCCGGGGAACAGAATCACCTGTAAATACCCCAGGGAACAGGATCACATGTAAATACCCTGGGGAAAAGGATTAACTGTAAATACCCCGGGGAACATGGTCACCTGTAAATACCCTGGGCAACAGGATCACCCTGTAATTACCCCGGGGAACAGGGTCAACCTATAAATACCCCGGGGAAAAGGGACACTTGTAAATACCCCCGCGAACATGATCACCTGTAAATACCCTGGGAAACATGATCACCTGTAAATACCCCAGGGAACAGGATCAGCTTTAAATACCTTGGGGAACAGGGACACCTGTAAATACCCCGGGGAACAGGATCACCTGTAAATGCCCTGGGCAACAGGATCAACCTGTAAATACCCCGGGGAACAGGGCCACCTGTAAATACCCCGGGGAACAGGGACACCTGTAAATACCCCGGGGAACAGGATCACCTGTAAATACCCTGGGGAACAGGGACACCTGTAAATACCCCGGGGAACAGGATCACCTGTAAATGCCCCGGGGAACAGGATCACCTGTAAATGCCCCGGGGAACAGGGCCACCTGTAAATACCCCACGGAACAGGGTCACCTGTAAATACCCTGGGGAATAGGGTCACCTGTAAATACCCCGGGGAACAGCGTCACCTGTAAATACCCCGGGGAACAGGGACACCTGTAAATACCCCGGGGAACAGGGTCACCTGTAAATACCCCGGGGAACAGGATCACCTGTAAATACCCCGGGGAACAGGGTCACCTGTAAATACCCCGGGGAACAGGATCACCTGTAAATACCCCGGAGAACAAGATCGCATGTAAATACCCCGGGGAAAAGGATCACCTGTAAATACCCCAGGGAACAGGATCACCTGTAAATACCCCGGGGAACAGGATTACATGTAAATAACCCGGGGAACAGGATCACCTGTAAATACCCCAGGGAACAGGATCACCTGTAAATACCCTGGGGAACTGGATTACCTGTAAATACCCCGGGGAACAGGATCACCTGTAAATACCCCGGGTAATAGGATCACCTGTAAATACCCCGGGGAACATGGTCACCTGCAAATACCCCGGGGAGCAGGATCACCTGTAAATACCCCGGGGAACAGGATCACCTGTAAATACCCCGGGGAACAGGATTACCTGTAAATACCCCGGGGAACAGGATCACCTGTAAATACCCCGGGTCATAGGATCACCTTTAAATACCCCGGGGAACAGGATCACCTGTAAATACCCCGGGGAGCAAGATCACCTGTAAATACCCCGGGGAACAGGATCACCTGTAAATACCCCAGGGAACAGAATCACCTGTAAATACCCCGGGGAACAGGATTTCTTGTAAATACCCCGGGTAATAGGATCACCTGTAAATACCCCGGGGAACAGGATCACCAGTAAATACATCGGGGTACAGGATCACCTGTAAATACCCCGGGGAAAAGGGTCACCTGTTAATACCACGGGGTACAGGGTCACCTGTAAATACCCCGGGGAAAAGGGTCACCTGTTAATACCACGGGGAACAGGGTCACCTGTAAATACCCCGGGGAACAGGATCACCAGTAAATACATCGGGGTACAGGATCACCTGTAAATACCCCGGGGAAAAGGGTCACCTGTTAATACCACGGGGTACAGGGTCACCTGTAAATACCCCGGGGAAAAGGGTCACCTGTTAATACCACGGGGAACAGGGTCACCTGTAAATACCCCGGGGAACAGGGACACCTGTAAATACCCCGGGGAACAGGACCACCTGTAAATACCCCACCGAACAGGGTCACCTGTAAATACCCTGGGGAACAGGGTCACCTGTAAATACCCCGGGGAACAGCGTCACCTGTAAATACCCCGGGGAACAGGATCACCTGTAAATACCCCGGGGAAAAGGGTCACCTGTTAATACCACGGGGAACAGGGACACCTGTAAATACCCCGGGGAACAGGGACACCTGTAAATACCCCGGGGAACAGGACCACCTGTAAATACCCCACCAAACAGGGTCACCTGTAAATACCCTGGGGAACAGGATCACCTGTAAATACCCCGGGGAACAGGATCACCTGAAAATACCCCAGGGAACAGGATCACCTGTAAATACCCTGGGGAACAGGCTTAACTGTAAATACCCCGGGGAACATGGTCACCTGTAAACACCCTGGGCAACAGGATCACCCTGTAAATACCCCGGGGAACAGGGTCAACCTATAAATACCCCGGGGAAAAGGGACACTTGTAAATACCCCCGCGAACATGATCACCTGTAAATACCCCGGCAAACATGATCACCTGTAAATACCCCGGGGAACAGGATCACCTGTAAATACCCTGGTTAACAGGGACACCTGTAAATACCCCGGGGAACAGGATCACCTGTAAATGCCCCGGGCAACAGGATCAACCTGTAAATACCCCGGGGAACAGGGCCACCTGTAAATACCCCGGGGAACAGGGACACCTGTAAATACCCCGGGGAACAGGATCACCTGTAAATACCCTGTGGAACAGGGACACCTGTAAATACCCCGGGAACAGGATCACCTGTAAATGGCCCGGGGAACAGCATCAACCTGTAAATACCCCGGGGAACAGGGACACCTGTAAATACCCAGGGGAAAAGGGACACTTGTAAATACCCCCGCGAACATGATCACCTGTAAATACCCCGGGAAACATGATCACCTGTAAATACCCCGGGGAACAGGATCACCTGTAAATACCCTGGTTAACAGGGACACCTGTAAATACCCCGGGGAACAGGGTCACCTGTAAATACCCTGGGGAACAGGGTCACCTGTAAATACCCCGGGGAACAGCGTCACCAGTAAATACCCCGGGGAACAGGGTCACCTGTAAATACCCCGGGGAACAGGATCACCTGTAAATACCCCGGGGAACAAGATCGCATGTAAATACCCCGGGGAATAGGATCACCTGTAAATACCCCAGGGAACAGGATCACCTGTAAATACCCCGGGGAACAGGATTACATTTAAATAACCCGGGGAACAGGATCACCTGTAAATACCCCAGGGAACAGGATCACCTGTAAATACCCTGGGGAACTGGATTACCTGTAAATACCCCGGGGAACAGGATCACCTGTAAATACCCCGGGTAATAGAATCACCTGTAAATGCCCCGGGGAACATGGTCAGCTGTAAATACCCCGGGGAGCAGGATCACCTGTAAATACCCCGGGGAACAGGATCACCTGTAAATACCCCGGGGAACAGGATTACCTGTAAATACCCCGGGGAACAGGATCACCTGTAAATACCCCGGGTAATAGGATCACCTTTAAATACCCCGGGGAACAGGATCACCTGTAAATACCCCGGGTAATAGGATCACCTGTAAATACCCCGGGGAACAGGATCACCAGTAAATACATCGGGGAACAGGATCACCTGTAAATACCCCGGGGAAAAGGGTCACCTGTTAATACCATGGGGTACAGGGTCACCTGTAAATACCCCGGGGAACAGGGACACCTGTAAATACCCTGGGGAACAGGACCACCTGTAAATACCCCACCGAACAGGGTCACCTGTAAATACCCCGGGGAACAGGGACACCTGTAAATACCCCACGGAACAGGGTCACCTGTAAATACCCTGGGGAACAGGGTCACCTGTAAATAGCCCGGGGAACAGCGTCACCTGTAAATACCCCGGGGAACAGGGACACCTGTAAATACCCCGGGGAACAGCGTCACCTGTAAATACCCCGGGGAACAGGGTCACCTGTAAATACCCCGGGGAACAGGATCACCTGTAAATACCCCGGGGAACAAGATCGCATGCAAATACCCCGGGGAACAGGATCACCTGTAAATACCCCAGGGAACAGGATCACCTGTAAATACCCCGGGGAACAGGATTACATGTAAATACCCCGGGGAACAGGATCACCTGTAAATACCCCAGGGAACAGGATCACCTGTAAATACCCTGGGGAACAGGATCACCTGTAAATACCCCGGGGAGCAGGATCACCTGTAAATACCCCGGGGATCAGGATCTCCTGTAAATACCCCGGGGAACAGGATCACCTGTAAATACCCCAGGGAACAGGATCACCTGTAAATACCCTGGGGAACAGGATTACATGTAAATACCCCGAGGAACAGGATCACGTGTAAATACCCCTGGGAAAAGGATCACCTGTAAATACCCCGGGGAACAGGATCACCTGTAAATACCCCGGGGAACAGGATTACATGTAAATAGCCCGAGGAACAGGATCACCTGTAAATACCCCGGGGAACAGGATCACCTGTAAATACCCCAGGGAACAGGATCACCTGTAAATACCCTGCGGAACAGGATTACATGTAAATACCCCGAGGAACAGGATCACCTGTAAATACCCCAGGGAAAAGGATCACCTGTAAATACCCTGGGGAACAGGATCACCTGTAAATACCCCGGGGAACATGATTACATATAAATACCCCGAGGAATAGGATCACCTGTAAATACCCCAGGGAAAAGGATCACCTGTAAATACCCCGGGGAACAGGATCACCTGTAAATACCCCGGGGAACAAGGTCACCTGTAAATACCCCGGAAAACAGGGACAACTGTAAATACCCCGGGGAACAGCGTCACCTGTAAATACCCCGGGGAACAGGATCACCTGTAAATACCCCGGGGAACAGGATCACCTGTAAATACCCCGGGGAGCAGGATCACCTGTAAATACCCCGGGGAACAGGATCACCTGTAAATACCCCAGGGAACAGAATCACCTGTAAATACCCCGGGGAACAGGGTCATCTGTAAATACCCCAGGGAACAAGGTCACCTGTAAATACCCCGGGGAACAGGGTCACCCTGTAAATACCCCGGGGAAGAGGGAAACCGTGTAAATACCCCAGGGAACAGTGTCACCCTGTAAATACCCCGGGGAACAGGATCACCTGTAAATACCCCGGGGAAAAGGGACACTCTGTAAATACCCCTGAAAACAGGATCACCCTGTAAAAACCCGGGGAACAGGATCACCTGTAAATAACACGTGGAACAGGGTCACCTGTAAATACCCCGGGGAACAAGGTCACCTGTAAATACCCCGGGGAACAGGGACAACTGTAAATACCCCGGGGAACAGGAACACCCTGTAAATACCCCGGGGCACAGCGACACCTGTAAATACCCCGGGGAACAGCGTCACCTGTAAATACCCCGGGGAACAGGGACACCTGTAAATACCCCGGGGAACAGCGTCACCTGTAAATACCCCGGGGAACAGGGTCACCTGTAAATACCCCGGGGAACAGGATCACCTGTAAATACCCCGGGGAACAAGATCGCATGTAAATACCCCGGGGAACAGGATCACCAGTAAATACCCCAGGGAACAGGATCACCTGTAAATACCCCGGGGAACAGGATTACATGTAAATACCCCGGGGAACAGAATCACCTGTAAATACCCCAGGGAACAGGATCACATGTAAATACCCTGGGGAAAAGGATTAACTGTAAATACCCCGGGGAACATGGTCACCTGTAAATACCCTGGGAAACAGGATCACCCTGTAATTACCCCGGGGAACAGGGTCAACCTATAAATACCCCGGGGAAAAGGGAAACTTGTAAATACCCCCGCGAACATGATCAACTGTAAATACCCCGGGAAACATGATCACCTGTAAATACCCCGGGGAACAGGATCAGCTTTAAATACCCTGGGGAACAGGGACACCTGTAAATACCCCGGGGAACAGGATCACCTGTAAATGCCCCGGGCAACAGGATCAACCTGTAAATAACCCGGGGAACAGGGCCACCTGTAAATACCCCGGGGAACAGGGACACCTGTAAATACCCCGGGGAACAGGATCACCTGTAAATACCCTGGGGAACAGGGACACCTGTAAATACCCCGGGGAACAGGATCACCTGTAAATGCCCCGGGGAACAGGATCAACCTGTAAATACCCCGGGGAACAGGATCACCTGTAAATACCCCGGGGAACAGGGCCACCTGTAAATACCCCACGGAACAGGGACACCTGTAAATACCCCGGGGAACAGCATCACCTGTAAATACCCCGGGGAACAGGGTCACCTGTAAATACCCCGGGGAACAGCGTCACCTGTAAATACCCCGGGGAACAGGGTCACCTGTAAATACCCCGGGGAACAGGATCACCTGTAAATACCCCGGGGAACAAGATCGCATGTAAATACCCCGGGGAACAGGATCACCTGTAAATACCCCAGGGAACAGGATCACCTGTAAATACCCCGGGGAACAGGATTACATGTAAATAACCCGGGGAACAGGATCACCTGTAAATACCCCAGGGAACAGAATCACCTGTAAATACCCCGGGGAACAGGGCCACCTGTAAATACCCCGGGGAACAGGGACACCTGTAAATACCCCGGGGAACAGGATCACCTGTAAATACCCTGGGGAACAGGGACACCTGTAAATACCCCGGGGAACATGGTCACCTGTAAATACCCCGGGGAGCAGGATCACCTGTAAATACCCCGGGGAACAGGATCACCTGTAAATACCCCGGGGAACAGGATTACCTGTAAATACCCCGGGGAACAGGATCACCTGTAAATACCCCGGGTAATAGGATCACCTTTAAATACCCCGGGGAACAGGATCACCTGTAAATACCCCGGGGAGCAGGATCACCTGTAAATACCCCGGGGAACAAGATCACCTGTAAATACCCCAGGGAACAGAATCACCTGTAAATACCCCGGGGAACAGGATTTCTTGTAAATACCCCGGGTAATAGGATCACCTGTAAATACCCCGGGGAACAGGATCACCAGTAAATACATCGGGAAACAGGATCACCAGTAAATACCCCGGGGAAAATGGTCACCTGTTAATACCACGGGGTACAGGGTCACCTGTAAATACCCCGGGGAAAAGGGTCACCTGTTAATACCACGGGGAACAGGGTCACCTGTAAATACCCCGGGGAATAGGGACACCTGTAAATACCCCGGGGAACAGGACCACCTGTAAATACCCCACCGAACAGGGTCACCTGTAAATACCCTGGGGAACAGGGTCACCAGTAAATACCCCGGGGAACAGCGTCACCTGTAAATACCCCGGGGAACAGGATCACCTGTAAATACCCCGGGGAACAGGATTACATGTAAATACCCTGGGGAACAGGCTTAACTGTAAATACCCCGGGGAACACGGTCACCTGTAAATACCCTGGGCAACAGGATCACCCTGTAAATACCCCGGGGAACAGGGTCAACCTATAAATACCCCGGGGAAAAGGGACACTTGTAAATACCCCCGCGAACATGATCACCTGTAAATACCCCGGGAAACATGATCACCTGTAAATACCCCGGGGAACAGGATCACCTGTAAATACCCTGGGGAACAGGGACACCTGTAAATACCCCGGGGAACAGGATCACCTGTAAATGCCCCGGGCAACAGGATCAACCTGTAAATACCCCGGGGAACAGGGCCACCTGTAAATACCCCGGGGAACAGGGACACCTGTAAATACCCCGGGGAACAGGATCACCTGTAAATACCCTGGGGAACAGGGACACCTGTAAATACCCCGGGAACATGATCACCTGTAAATACCCCGGGAAACATGATCACCTGTAAATACCCCGGGGAACAGCGTCACCTGTAAATACCCAGGGGAACAGGGACAACTGTAAATACCCCGGGGAACAGCGTCACCTGTAAATACCCCGGGGAACAGGGTCACCTGTAAATACCCCGGGGAACAGGATCACCTGTAAATACCACGGGGAACAGGGTCACCTGTAAATACCCCGGGGAACAGGATCACCTGTAAATACCCCGGGGAACAAGATCGCATGTAAATACCCCGGGGAACAGGATCACCTGTAAATACCCCATGGAACAGGATCACCTGTAAATACCCCGGGGAACAGGATTACATGTAAATAACCCGGGGAACAGGATCACCTGTAAATACCCCAGGGAACAGGATCACCTGTAAATACCCTGGGGAACTGGATTACCTGTAAATACCCCGGGGAACAGGATCACCTGTAAATACCCCGGGTAATAGGATCACCTGTAAATACCCCGGGGAACATGGTCACCTGTAAATACCCAGGGGAGCAGGATCACCTGTAAATACCCCGGGGAACAGGATCACCTGTAAATACCCCGGGGAACAGGATTACCTGTAAATACCCTGGGGAACAGGATCACCTGTAAATACCCCGGGTAATAGGATCACCTGTAAATACCCCAGGGAAAAGGATCACCTGTAAATACCCTGGGGAACAGGATCACCTGTAAATACCCCGGGGAACATGATTACATATAAATACCCCGAGGAACAGGATCACCTGTAAATACCCCAGGGAAAAGGATCACCTGTAAATACCCCGGGGAACAGGATCACCTGTAAATACCCCGGGGAACAGGATCACCTGTAAATACCCCGGGGAACAGGGACAACTGTAAATACCCCGGGGAACAGCATCACCTGTAAATACCCCGGGGAACAGGGTCACCTGTAAATACCCCGGGGAACAAGGTCACCTGTAATTACCCCGGGGAGCAGGATCACCTGTAAATACCCCGGGGAACAGGATCACCTGTAAATACCCCAGGGAACAGAATCACCTGTAAATACCCCGGGGAACAGGGTCATCTGTAAATACCCCGGGGAACAAGGTCACCTGTAAATACCCCGGGGAACAGGGTCACCCTGTAAATACCCCGGGGAAGAGGGAAACCGTGTAAATACCCCAGGGAACAGTGTCACCCTGTAAATACCCCGGGGAACAGGATCACCTGTAAATACCCCGGGGAAAAGGGACACCCTGTAAATACCCCTGAAAACAGGATCACCCTGTAAAAACCCGGGGAACAGGATCACCTGTAAATAACACGTGGAACAGGGTCACCTGTAAATACCCCGGGGAACAAGGTCACCTGTAAATACCCCGGGGAACAGGGACAACTGTAAATACCCCGGGGAACAGGAACACCCTGTAAATACCCCGGGGCACAGGGACACCTGTAAATACCCCGGGGAACAGCGTCACCTGTAAATACCCCGGGGAACAGGGACACCTGTAAATACCCCGGGGAACAGCGTCACCTGTAAATACCCCGGGGAACAGGATCACCTGTAAATACCCTGGGGAACAGGGACACCTGTAAATACCCCGGGGAACAGGATCACCTGTAAATACCCCGGGGAACAGGATCACCTGTAAATACCCTGGGGAACAGGGTCAACCTATAAATACCCCAGGGAAAAGGGAAACTTGTAAATACCCCCGCGAACATGATCACCTGTAAATACACCGGGCAACAGGATCAACCTGTAAATACCCCGGGGAACAGGGCCACCTGTAAATACCCCGGGGAACAGGGACACCTGTAAATACCCCGGGGAACAGGATCACCTGTAAATAACCTGGGGAACAGGGACACCTGTAAATACCCCGGGGAACAGGATCACCTGTAAATGCCCCGGGGAACAGGATCAACCTGTAAATACCCCGGGGAACAGGATCACCTGTAAATACCCCGGGGAACAGGGCCACCTGTAAATACCCCACGGAACAGGGACACCTGTAAATACCCCGGGGAACAGCATCACCTGTAAATACCCCGGGGAACAGGGTCACCTGTAAATACCCCGGGGAACAGGATCACCTGTAAATACCCCGGGGAAGAGGGTCACCTGTAAATACCCCGGGGAACAGGATCACCTGTAAATACCCCGGGGAACAAGATCGCATGTAAATACCCCGGGGAACAGGATCACCTGTAAATACCCCAGGGAACAGGATCACCTGTAAATACCCCGGGGAACAGGATTACATGTAAATAACCCGGGGAACAGGATCACCTGTAAATACCCCAGGGAACAGGATCACCTGTAAATACCCTGGGGAACTGGATTACCTGTAAATACCCCGGGGAACAGGATCACCTTTAAATACCCCGGGTAATAGGATCACCTGTAAATACCCCGGGGAACATGGTCACCTGTAAATACCCAGGGGAGCAGGATCACCTGTAAATACCCCGGGGAACAGGATCACCTGTAAATACCCCGGGGAACAGGATTACCTGTAAATACCCCGGGGAACAGGATCACCTGTAAATACCCCGGGTAATAGGATCACCTGTAAATACCCCAGGGAAAAGGATCACCTGTAAATACCCTGGGGAACAGGATCACCTGTAAATACCCCGGGGAACATGATTACATATAAATACCCCGAGGAACAGGATCACCTGTAAATACCCCAGGGAAAAGGATCACCTGTAAATACCCCGGGGAACAGGATCACCTGTAAATACCCCGGGGAACAGGATCACCTGTAAATACCCCGGGGAACAGGGACAACTGTAAATACCCCGGGGAACAGCATCACCTGTAAATACCCCGGGGAACAGGGTCACCTGTAAATACCCCGGGGAACAAGGTCACCTGTAAATACCCCGGGGAGCAGGATCACCTGTAAATACCCCGGGGAACAGGATCACCTGTAAATACCCCAGGGAACAGAATCTCCTGTAAATACCCCGGGGAACAGGGTCATCTGTAAATACCCCGGGGAACAAGGTCACCTGAAAATACCCCGGGGAACAGGGTCACCCTGTAAATACCCCGGGGAAGAGGGAAACCGTGTAAATACCCCAGGGAACAGTGTCACCCTGTAAATACCCCGGGGAACAGGATCACCTGTAAATACCCCGGGGAAAAGGGACACCCTGTAAATACCCCTGAAAACAGGATCACCCTGTAAAAACCCGGGGAACAGGATCACCTGTAAATAACACGTGGAACAGGGTCACCTGTAAATACCCCGGGGAACAAGGTCACCTGTAAATACCCCGGGGAACAGGGACAACTGTAAATACCCCGGGGAACAGGAACACCCTGTAAATACCCCGGGGCACAGGGACACCTGTAAATACCCCGGGGAACAGCGTCACCTGTAAATACCCCGGGGAACAGGGACACCTGTAAATACCCCGGGGAACAGCGTCACCTGTAAATACCCCGGGGAACAGGATCACCTGTAAATACCCCGGGGAACAAGATCGCATGTAAATACCCCGGGGAACAGGATCACCAGTAAATACCCCAGGGAACAGGATCACCTGTAAATACCCCGGGGAACAGGATTACATGTAAATACCCCGGGGAACAGAATCACCTGTAAATACCCCAGGGAACAGGATCACATGTAAATACCCTGTGGAAAAGGATTAACTGTAAATACCCCGGGGAACATGGTCACCTGTAAATACCCTGGGCAACAGGATCACCCTGTAATTACCCCGGGGAACAGGGTCAACCTATAAATACCCCGGGGAAAAGGGAAACTTGTAAATACCCCCGCGAACATGATCACCTGTAAATACACCGGGCAACAGGATCAACCTGTAAATACCCCGGGGAACAGGGCCACCTGTAAATACCCCGGGGAACAGGGACACCTGTAAATACCCCGGGGAACAGGATCACCTGTAAATACCCTGGGGAACAGGGACACCTGTAAATACCCCGGGGAACAGGATCACCTGTAAATGCCCCGGGGAACAGGATCAACCTGTAAATACCCCGGGGAACAGGATCACCTGTAAATACCCCGGGGAACAGGGCCACCTGTAAATACCCCA
The DNA here is from genome assembly GCF_044704955.1 of Pristiophorus japonicus. NCBI lineage: Eukaryota > Metazoa > Chordata > Chondrichthyes > Pristiophoridae > Pristiophorus > Pristiophorus japonicus. Next base: position 1,214,831 of record NC_091985.1, on the reverse strand, counting down.
CGGAACAGGGACACCTGTAAATACCCCGGGGAACAGCGTCACCTGTAAATACCCCGGGGAACAGGGTCACCTGTAAATACCCCGGGGAACAGCGTCATCTGTAAATACCCCGGGGAACAGGGTCACCTGTAAATACCCCAGGGAACAGGATCACCTGTAAATGCCCCGGGGAACAAGATCGCATGTAAATACCCCGGGGAACAGGATCACCTGTAAATACCCCAGGGAACAGGATCGGCTGTAAATACCCCGGGGAACAGGATTACATGTAAATAACCCGGGGAACAGGATCACCTGTAAATACCCCAGGGAACAGGATCACCTGTAAATACCCTGGGGAACTGGATTACCTGTAAATACCCCGGGGAACAGGATCACCTGTAAATACCCCGGGGAACAAGATCGCATGTAAATACCCCGGGGAACAGGATCACCTGTAAATACCCCAGGGGACAGGATCACCTGTAAATACCCCGGGGAACAGGATTACATGTAAATAACCCGGGGAACAGGATCACCTGTAAATACCCCAGGGAACAGGATCACCTGTAAATACCCTGGGGAACTGGATTACCTGTAAATACCCCGGGGGACAGGATCACCTGTAAATACCCCGGGTAATAGGATCACCTGTAAATACCCCGGGGAACATGGTCACCTGTAAATACCCAGGGGAGCAGGATCACCTGTAAATACCCCGGGGAACAGGATCACCTGTAAATACCCCGGGGAACAGGATTACCTGTAAATACCCCGGGGAACAGGATCACCTGTAAATACCCCGGGTAATAGGATCACCTGTAAATACCCCAGGGAAAAGGATCACCTGTAAATACCCTGGGGAACAGGATCACCTGTAAATACCCCGGGGAACATGATTACATATAAATACCCCGAGGAACAGGATCACCTGTAAATACCCCAGGGAAAAGGATCACCTGTAAATACCCCGGGGAACAGGATCACCTGTAAATACCCCGGGGAACAGGATCACCTGTAAATACCCCGGGGAACAGGGACAACTGTAAATACCCCGGGGAACAGCATCACCTGTAAATACCCCGGGGAACAGGGTCACCTGTAAATACCCCGGGGAACAAGGTCACCTGTAAATACCCCGGGGAGCAGGATCACCTGTAAATACCCCGGGGAACAGGATCACCTGTAAATACCCCGGGGAACAGGATCACCTGTAATTACCCCGGGTAATAGGATCACCTGTAAATACCCCGGGGAACAAGGTCACCTGTAAATACCCCGGGGAACAGGGTCACCCTGTAAATACCCCGGGGAAGAGGGAAACCGTGTAAATACCCCAGGGAACAGTGTCACCCTGTAAATACCCCGGGGAACAGGATCACCTGTAAATACCCCGGGGAAAAGGGACACCCTGTAAATACCCCTGAAAACAGGATCACCCTGTAAAAACCCGGGGAACAGGACCACCTGTAAATAACACGTGGAACAGGGTCACCTGTAAATACCCCGGGGAACAAGGTCACCTGTAAATACCCCGGGGAACAGGGACAACTGTAAATACCCCGGGGAACAGGAACACCCTGTAAATACCCCGGGGCACAGGGACACCTGTAAATACCCCGGGGAACAGCGTCACCTGTAAATACCCCGGGGAACAGGGACACCTGTAAATACCCCGGGGAACAGCGTCACCTGTAAATACCCCGGGGAACAGGATCACCTGTAAATACCCGGGGAACAAGATCGCATGTAAATACCCCGGGGAACAGGATCACCAGTAAATACCCCAGGGAACAGGATCACCTGTAAATACCCCGGGGAACAGGATTACATGTAAATACCCCGGGGAACAGCGTCACCTGTAAATACCCCGGGGAACAGGATCACCTGTAAATACCCGGGGAACAAGATCGCATGTAAATACCCCGGGGAACAGGATCACCAGTAAATACCCCAGGGAACATGGTCACCTGTAAATACCCTGGGCAACAGGATCACCCTGTAATTACCCCGGGGAACAGGGTCAACCTATAAATACCCCGGGGAAAAGGGAAACTTGTAAATACCCCCGCGAACATGATCACCTGTAAATACACCGGGCAACAGGATCAACCTGTAAATACCCCGGGGAACAGGGCCACCTGTAAATACCCAGGGGAGCAGGATCACCTGTAAATACCCCGGGGAACAGGATCACCTGTAAATACCCCGGGTAATAGGATCACCTGTAAATACCCCAGGGAAAAGGATCACCTGTAAATACCCTGGGGAACAGGATTACCTGTAAATACCCCGGGGGACAGGATCACCTGTAAATACCCCGGGTAATAGGATCACCTGTAAATACCCCGGGGAACATGGTCACCTGTAAATACCCAGGGGAGCAGGATCACCTGTAAATACCCCGGGGAACAGGATCACCTGTAAATACCCCGGGGAACAGGATTACCTGTAAATACCCCGGGGAACAGGATCACCTGTAAATACCCCGGGTAATAGGATCACCTGTAAATACCCCAGGGAAAAGGATCACCTGTAAATACCCTGGGGAACAGGATCACCTGTAAATACCCCGGGGAACATGATTACATATAAATACCCCGAGGAACAGGATCACCTGTAAATACCCCAGGGAAAAGGATCACCTGTAAATACCCCGGGGAACAGGATCACCTGTAAATACCCCGGGGAACAGGATCACCTGTAAATACCCCGGGGAACAGGGACAACTGTAAATACCCCGGGGAACAGCATCACCTGTAAATACCCCGGGGAACAGGGTCACCTGTAAATACCCCGGGGAACAAGGTCACCTGTAAATACCCCGGGGAGCAGGATCACCTGTAAATACCCCGGGGAACAGGATCACCTGTAAATACCCCGGGGAACAGGATCACCTGTAATTACCCCGGGTAATAGGATCACCTGTAAATACCCCGGGGAACAAGGTCACCTGTAAATACCCCGGGGAACAGGGTCACCCTGTAAATACCCCGGGGAAGAGGGAAACCGTGTAAATACCCCAGGGAACAGTGTCACCCTGTAAATACCCCGGGGAACAGGATCACCTGTAAATACCCCGGGGAAAAGGGACACCCTGTAAATACCCCTGAAAACAGGATCACCCTGTAAAAACCCGGGGAACAGGATCACCTGTAAATAACACGTGGAACAGGGTCACCTGTAAATACCCCGGGGAACAAGGTCAGCTGTAAATACCCCGGGGAACAGGGACAACTGTAAATACCCCGGGGAACAGGAACACCCTGTAAATACCCCGGGGCACAGGGACACCTGTAAATACCCCGGGGAACAGCGTCACCTGTAAATACCCCGGGGAACAGGGACACCTGTAAATACCCCGGGGAACAGCGTCACCTGTAAATACCCCGGGGAACAGGATCACCTGTAAATACCCGGGGAACAAGATCGCATGTAAATACCCCGGGGAACAGGATCACCAGTAAATACCCCAGGGAACAGGATCACCTGTAAATACCCCGGGGAACAGGATTACATGTAAATACCCCGGGGAACAGAATCACCTGTAAATACCCCAGGGAACAGGATCACATGTAAATACCCTGTGGAAAAGGATTAACTGTAAATACCCCGGGGAACATGGTCACCTGTAAATACCCTGGGCAACAGGATCACCCTGTAATTACCCCGGGGAACAGGGTCAACCTATAAATACCCCGGGGAAAAGGGAAACTTGTAAATACCCCCGCGAACATGATCACCTGTAAATACACCGGGCAACAGGATCAACCTGTAAATACCCCGGGGAACAGGGCCACCTTTAAATACCCCGGGGAACAGGGACACCTGTAAATACCCCGGGGAACAGGATCACCTGTAAATACCCTGTGGAACAGGGACACCTGTAAATACCCCGGGGAACAGGATCACCTGTAAATGCCCCGGGGAACAGGATCAACCTGTAAATACCCCGGGGAACAGGATCACCTGTAAATACCCCGGGGAACAGGGCCACCTGTAAATACCCCACGGAACAGGGACACCTGTAAATACCCCGGGGAACAGCGTCACCTGTAAATACCCCGGGGAACAGGGTCACCTGTAAATACCCCGGGGAACAGGATCACCTGTAAATACCCCGGGGAACAGGGTCACCTGTAAATACCCCGGGGAACAGGATCACCTGTAAATACCCCGGGGAACAAGATCGCATGTAAATACCCCGGGGAACAGGATCACCTGTAAATACCCCAGGGAACAGGATCACCTGTAAATACCCCGGGGAACAGGATTACATGTAAATAACCCGGGGAACAGGATCACCTGTAAATACCCCAGGGAACAGGATCACCTGTAAATACCCTGGGGAACTGGATTACCTGTAAATACCCCGGGGAACAGGATCACCTGTAAATACCCCGGGTAATAGGATCACCTGTAAATACCCCGGGGAACATGGTCACCTGTAAATACCCAGGGGAGCAGGATCACCTGTAAATACCCCGGGGAACAGGATCACCTGTAAATACCCCGGGGAACAGGATTACCTGTAAATACCCCGGGGAACAGGATCACCTGTAAATACCCCGGGTAATAGGATCACCTGTAAATACCCCAGGGAAAAGGATCACCTGTAAATACCCTGGGGAACAGGATCACCTGTAAATACCCCGGGGAACATGATTACATATAAATACCCCGAGGAACAGGATCACCTGTAAATACCCCAGGGAAAAGGATCACCTGTAAATACCCCGGGGAACAGGATCACCTGTAAATACCCCGGGGAACAGGATCACCTGTAAATACCCCGGGGAACAGGGACAACTGTAAATACCCCGGGGAACAGCATCACCTGTAAATACCCCGGGGAACAGGGTCACCTGTAAATACCCCGGGGAACAAGGTCACCTGTAAATACCCCGGGGAGCAGGATCACCTGTAAATACCCCGGGGAACAGGATCACCTGTAAATACCCCAGGGAACAGAATCACCTGTAAATACCCCGGGGAACAGGGTCATCTGTAAATACCCCGGGGAACAAGGTCACCTGTAAATACCCCGGGGAACAGGGTCACCCTGTAAATACCCCGGGGAAGAGGGAAACCGTGTAAATACCCCAGGGAACAGTGTCACCCTGTAAATACCCCGGGGAACAGGATCACCTGTAAATACCCCGGGGAAAAGGGACACCCTGTAAATACCCCTGAAAACAGGATCACCCTGTAAAAACCCGGGGAACAGGACCACCTGTAAATAACACGTGGAACAGGGTCACCTGTAAATACCCCGGGGAACAAGGTCACCTGTAAATACCCCGGGGAACAGGGACAACTGTAAATACCCCGGGGAACAGGAACACCCTGTAAATACCCCGGGGCACAGGGACACCTGTAAATACCCCGGGGAACAGCGTCACATGTAAATACCCCGGGGAACAGGGACACCTGTAAATACCCCGGGGAACAGCGTCACCTGTAAATACCCCGGGGAACAGGATCACCTGTAAATATCCCGGGGAACAAGATCGCATGTAAATACCCCGGGGAACAGGATCACCAGTAAATACCCCAGGGAACAGGATCACCTGTAAATACCCCGGGGAACAGGATTACATGTAAATACCCCGGGGAACAGGGCCACCTGTAAATACCCCACGGAACAGGGACACCTGTAAATACCCCGGGGAACAGCGTCACCTGTAAATACCCCGGGGAACAGGGTCACCTGTAAATACCCCGGGGAACAGGATCACCTGTAAATACCCCGGGGAACAGGGTCACCTGTAAATACCCCGGGGAACAGGATCACCTGTAAATACCCCGGGGAACAAGATCGCATGTAAATACCCCGGGGAACAGGATCACCTGTAAATACCCCAGGGAACAGGATCACCTGTAAATACCCCGGGGAACAGGATTACATGTAAATAACCCGGGGAACAGGATCACCTGTAAATACCCCAGGGAACAGGATCACCTGTAAATACCCTGGGGAACTGGATTACCTGTAAATACCCCGGGGAACAGGATCACCTGTAAATACCCCGGGTAATAGGATCACCTGTAAATACCCCGGGGAACATGGTCACCTGTAAATACCCAGGGGAGCAGGATCACCTGTAAATACCCCGGGGAACAGGATCACCTGTAAATACCCCGGGGAACAGGATTACCTGTAAATACCCCGGGGAACAGGATCACCTGTAAATACCCCGGGTAATAGGATCACCTGTAAATACCCCAGGGAAAAGGATCACCTGTAAATACCCTGGGGAACAGGATCACCTGTAAATACCCCGGGGAACATGATTACATATAGATACCCCGAGGAACAGGATCACCTGTAAATACCCCAGGGAAAAGGATCACCTGTAAATACCCCGGGGAACAGGATCACCTGTAAATACCCCGGGGAACAGGATCACCTGTAAATACCCCGGGGAACAGGGACAACTGTAAATACCCCGGGGAACAGCATCACCTGTAAATACCCCGGGGAACAGGGTCACCTGTAAATACCCCGGGGAACAAGGTCACCTGTAAATACCCCGGGGAGCAGGATCACCTGTAAATACCCCGGGGAACAGGATCACCTGTAAATACCCCAGGGAACAGAATCACCTGTAAATACCCCGGGGAACAGGGTCATCTGTAAATACCCCGGGGAACAAGGTCACCTGTAAATACCCCGGGGAACAGGGTCACCCTGAAAATACCCCGGGGAAGAGGGAAACCGTGTAAATACCCCAGGGAACAGTGTCACCCTGTAAATACCCCGGGGAACAGGATCACCTGTAAATACCCCGGGGAAAAGGGACACCCTGTAAATACCCCTGAAAACAGGATCACCCTGTAAAAACCCGGGGAACAGGATCACCTGTAAATAACACGTGGAACAGGGTCACCTGTAAATACCCCGGGGAACAAGGTCACCTGTAAATACCCCGGGGAACAGGGACAACTGTAAATACCCCGGGGAACAGGAACACCCTGTAAATACCCCGGGGCACAGGGACACCTGTAAATACCCCGGGGAACAGCGTCACCTGTAAATACCCCGGGGAACAGGGACACCTGTAAATACCCCGGGGAACAGCGTCACCTGTAAATACCCCGGGGAACAGGATCACCTGTAAATACCCCGGGGAACAAGATCGCATGTAAATACCCCGGGGAACAGGATCACCAGTAAATACCCCAGGGAACAGGATCACCTGTAAATACCCCGGGGAACAGGATTACATGTAAATACCCCGGGGAACAGAATCACCTGTAAATACCCCAGGGAACAGGATCACATGTAAATACCCTGTGGAAAAGGATTAACTGTAAATACCCCGGGGAACATGGTCACCTGTAAATACCCTGGGCAACAGGATCACCCTGTAATTACCCCGGGGAACAGGGTCAACCTATAAATACCCCGGGGAAAAGGGAAACTTGTAAATACCCCCGCGAACATGATCACCTGTAAATACACCGGGCAACAGGATCAACCTGTAAATACCCCGGGGAACAGGGCCACCTGTAAATACCCCGGGGAACAGGGACACCTGTAAATACCCCGGGGAACAGGATCACCTGTAAATACCCTGGGGAACAGGGACACCTGTAAATACCCCGGGGAACAGGATCACCTGTAAATGCCCCGGGGAACAGGATCAACCTGTAAATACCCCGGGGAACAGGATCACCTGTAAATACCCCGGGGAACAGGGCCACCTGTAAATACCCCACGGAACAGGGACACCTGTAAATACCCCGGGGAACAGCGTCACCTGTAAATACCCCGGGGAACAGGGTCACCTGTAAATACCCCGGGGAACAGGATCACCTGTAAATACCCCGGGGAACAGGGTCACCTGTAAATACCCCGGGGAACAGGATCACCTGTAAATACCCCGGGGAACAAGATCGCATGTAAATACCCCGGGGAGCAGGATCACCTGTAAATACCCCAGGGAACAGGATCACCTGTAAATACCCCAGGGAACAGGATTACATGTAAATAACCCGGGGAACAGGATCACCTGTAAATACCCCAGGGAACAGGATCACCTGTAAATACCCTGGGGAACTGGATTACCTGTAAATACCCCGGGGAACAGGATCACCTGTAAATACCCCGGGTAATAGGATCACCTGTAAATACCCCGGGGAACATGGTCACCTGTAAATACCCAGGGGAGCAGGATCACCTGTAAATACCCCGGGGAACAGGATCACCTGTAAATACCCCGGGGAACAGGATTACCTGTAAATACCCCGGGGAACAGGATCACCTGTAAATACCCCGGGTAATAGGATCATCTGTAAATACCCCAGGGAAAAGGATCACCTGTAAATACCCTGGGGAACAGGATCACCTGTAAATACCCCGGGGAACATGATTACATATAAATACCCCGAGGAACAGGATCACCTGTAAATACCCCAGGGAAAAGGATCACCTGTAAATACCCCGGGGAACAGGATCACCTGTAAATACCCCGGGGAACAGGATCACCTGTAAATACCCCGGGGAACAGGGACAACTGTAAATACCCCGGGGAACAGCATCACCTGTAAATACCCCGGGAACAGGGTCACCTGTAAATACCCCGGGGAACAAGGTCACCTGTAAATACCCCGGGGAGCAGGATCACCTGTAAATACCCCGGGGAACAGGATCACCTGTAAATACCCCAGGGAACAGAATCACCTGTAAATACCCCGGGGAACAGGGTCATCTGTAAATACCCCGGGGAACAAGGTCACCTGTAAATACCCCGGGGAACAGGGTCACCCTGTAAATACCCCGGGGAAGAGGGAAACCGTGTAAATACCCCAGGGAACAGTGTCACCCTGTAAATACCCCGGGGAACAGGATCACCTGTAAATACCCCGGGGAAAAGGGACACCCTGTAAATACCCCTGAAAACAGGATCACCCTGTAAAAACCCGGGGAACAGGATCACCTGTAAATAACACGTGGAACAGGGTCACCTGTAAATACCCCGGGGAACAAGGTCACCTGTAAATACCCCGGGGAACAGGGACAACTGTAAATACCCCGGGGAACAGGAACACCCTGTAAATACCCCGGGGCACAGGGACACCTGTAAATACCCCGGGGAACAGCGTCACCTGTAAATACCCCGGGGAACAGGGACACCTGTAAATACCCCGGGGAACAGCGTCACCTGTAAATACCCCGGGGAACAGGATCACCTGTAAATACCCCGGGGAACAAGATCGCATGTAAATACCCCGGGGAACAGGATCACCTGTAAATACCCTGGGCAACAGGATCACCCTGTAATTACCCCGGGGAACAGGGTCAACCTATAAATACCCCGGGGAAAAGGGAAACTTGTAAATACCCCCGCGAACATGATCACCTGTAAATACACCGGGCAACAGGATCAACCTGTAAATACCCCGGGGAACAGGGCCACCTGTAAATACCCCGGGGAACAGGGACACCTGTAAATACCCCGGGGAACAGGATCACCTGTAAATACCCTGGGGAACAGGGACACCTGTAAATACCCCGGGGAACAGGATCACCTGTAAATGCCCCGGGGAACAGGATCAACCTGTAAATACCCCGGGGAACAGGATCACCTGTAAATACCCCGGGGAACAGGGCCACCTGTAAATACCCCACGGAACAGGGACACCTGTAAATACCCCGGGGAACAGCGTCACCTGTAAATACCCCGGGGAACAGGGTCACCTGTAAATACCCCGGGGAACAGCGTCACCTGTAAATACCCCGGGGAACAGGGTCACCTGTAAATACCCCGGGGAACAGGATCACCTGTAAATACCCCGGGCAACAAGATCGCATGTAAATACCCCGGGGAACAGGATCACCTGTAAATATCCCAGGGAACAGGATCGGCTGTAAATACCCCGGGGAACAGGATTACATGTAAATATCCCGGGGAACAGGATCACCTGTAAATACCCCAGGGAACAGGATCACCTGTAAATACCCTGGGGAACTGGATTACCTGTAAATACCCCGGGGAACAGGATCACCTGTAAATACCCCGGGTAATATGATCACCTGTAAATACCCCGGGGAACATGGTCACCTGTAAATACCCCGGGGAGCAGGATCACCTGTAAATACCCCGGGGAACAGGATCACCTGTAAATACCCCGGGGAACAGGATTACCTGTAAATACCCCGGGGAACAGGATCACCTGTAAATACCCCGGGTAATAGGATCACCTTTAAATACCCCGGGGAACAGGATCACCTGTAAATACCCCGGGGAGCAGGATCACCTGTAAATACCCCGGGGAACAGGATCACCTGTAAATACCCCAGGGAACAGAATCACCTGTAAATACCCCGGGCAAAAGGATTTCTTGTAAATACCCCGGGTAATAGGATCACCTGTAAATACCCCGGGGAACAGGATCACCAGTAAATACATCGGGGAACAGGATCACCTGTAAATACCCCGGGGAAAATGGTCACCTGTTAATACCACGGGGTACAGGGTCACCTGTAAATACCACGGGGAAAAGGGTCACCTGTTAATACCACGGGGAACAGGGTCACCTGTAAATACCCCGGGGAACAGGGACACCTGTAAATACCCCGGGGAACAGAACCACCTGTAAATACCCTGGGGAACAGGGTCACCTGTAAATACCCTGGGGAACAGGGTCACCTGTAAACACCCCGGGGAACAGCGTCACCTGTAAATACCCCGGGGAACAGGATCACCTGTAAATACCCCGGGGAACAGGATTACATGTAAATACCCTGGGGAACAGGCTTAACTGTAAATACCCCGGGTAATAGGATCACCTTTAAATACCCCGGGGAACAGGATCACCTGTAAATACCCCGGGGAGCAGGATCACCTGTAAATACCCCGGGGAACAGGATCACCTGTAAATACCCCAGGGAACAGAATCACCTGTAAATACCCCGGGGAACAGGATTTCTTGTAAATACCCTGGGCAACAGGATCACCCTGTAAATACCCCGGGGAACAGGGTCAACCTATAAATACCCCGGGGAAAAGGGACACTTGTAAATACCCCCGCAAACATGATCACCTGTAAATACCCCGGGAAACATGAGCACCTGTAAATACCCCGGGGAACAGGATCACCTGTAAATACCCTGGGGAACAGGGACACCTGTAAATACCCCGGGGAACAGGATCACCTGTAAATGCCCCGGGCAACAGGATCAACCTGTAAATACCCCGGGGAACAGGGCCACCTGTAAATACCCCGGGGAACAGGGACACCCGTAAATACCCCGGGGAACAGGATCACCTGTAAATACCCTGGGGAACAGGGACACCTGTAAATACCCCGGGAACAGGATCACCTGTAAATGCCCCGGGGAACAGCATCAACCTGTAATTACCCCGGGGAACAGGGCCACCTGTAAATACCCCACGGAACAGGGTCACCTGTAAATACCCTGGGGAACAGGGTCACCTGTAAATACCCCGGGGAACAGCGTCACCTGTAAATACCCCGGGGAACAGGGACAACTGTAAATACCCCGGGGAACAGCATCACCTGTAAATACCCCGGGGAACAGGGTCACCTGTAAATACCCCGGGGAACAGGATCACCTGTAAATACCCCGGGGAACAGGGTCACCTGTAAATACCCCGGGGAACAGGATCACCTGTAAATACCCCGGGGAACAAGATCGCATGTAAATACCCCGGGGAACAGGATCACCTGTAAATACTCCAGGGAACAGGATCACCTGTAAATACCCCGGGGAACAGGATTACATGTAAATAACCCGGAGAACAGGATCACCTGTAAATACCCCAGGGAACAGGATCACCTGTAAATGCCCTGGGGAACTGGATTACCTGTAAATTCCCCGGGGAACAGGATCACCTGTAAATACCCCGGGTAATAGGATCACCTGTAAATACCCCGGGGAACATGGTCACCTGTAAATACCCCGGGGAGCAGGATCACCTGTAAATACCCCGGGGAACAGGATCACCTGTAAATACCCCGGGGAACAGGATTACCTGTAAATACCCCGGGGAACAGGATCACCTGTAAATACCCCGGGTAATAGGATCACCTTTAAATACCCCGGGGAACAGGATCACCTGTAAATACCCCGGGGAGCAGGATCACCTCTAAATACCCCGGGGAACAGGATCACCTGTAAATACCCCAGGGAACAGAATCACCAGTAAATACCCCGGGGAACAGGATTTCTTGTAAATACCCCGGGTAATAGGATCACCTGTAAATACCCCGGGGAACAGGATCACCAGTAAATACATCGGGGAACAGGATCACCTGTAAATACCCCGGGGAAAAGGGTCACCTGTTAATACCACGGGGTACAGGGTCACCTGTAAATACCCCGGGGAACAGGGACACCTGTAAATACTCTGGGGAACAGGACCACCTGTAAATACCACACCGAACAGGGTCACCTGTAAATACCCTGGGGAACAGGGTCACCTGTAAATAGCCCGGGGAACATGGTCACCTGTAAATACCCCGGGGAACAGGGTCACCTGTAAATACCCCGGGTACAGCGTCACCTGTAAATTCCCCGGGGAACAGCGTCACCTGTAAATACCCCGGGGAACATGGTCACCTGTAAATACCTCGGGGAACAGGATCACCTGTAAATAACCCGGGGAACAAGATCGCATGCAAATACCCCGGGGAAAAGGATCACCTGTAAATACCCCAGGGAACAGGATCACCTGTAAATACCCCGGGGAACGGGATTACATGTAAATACCCCGGGGAACAGGATCTCCTTTAAATACCCCAGGGAACAGGATCACCTGTAAATACCCTGGGGAACAGGATTACCTGTAAATACCCCGGGGAACAGGATCACCTGTAAATACCCCGGGTAATAGGATCACCTGTAAATACCCCGGGGAACAGGATCACCTGTAAATACCCCGGGGAGCAGGATCACCTGTAAATACCCCGGGGATCAGGATCACCTGCAAATACCCCGGGGAACAGGATCACCTGTAAATACCCCAGGGAACAGGATCACCTGTAAATACCCTGGGGAACAGGATTACATGTAAATACCCCGAGGAACAGGATCACCTGTAAATACCCCTGGGAAAAGGATCACCTGTAAATACCCTGGGGAACAGGATCACCTGTAAATACCCCGGGGAACAGGATTACATGTAAATACCCCGAGGAACAGGATCACCTGTAAATACCCCGGGGAACAGGATCACCTGTAAATACCCCAGGGAACAGGATCACCTGTATATACCCTGCGGAACAGGATTACATGTAAATACTCCGAGGAACAGGATCACCTGTAAATACCCCAGGGAAAAGGATCACCTGTAAATACCCTGGGGAACAGGATCACCTGTAAATACCCCGGGGAACAGGATTACATGTAAATACCCCGAGGAACAGGATCAACTGTAAATACCCCAGGGAAAAGGATCACCTGTAAATACCCCGGGGAACAGGATCACCTGTAAATACCCCGGGGAACAAGGTCACCTGTAAATACCCCGGGGAACAGGGACAACTGTAAATACCCCGGGGAACAGCGTCACCTGTAAATACCCCGGGGAACAGGGACACCTGTAAATACCCCGGGGAACAGCGTCACCTGTAAATACCCCGGGGAACAGGGTCACCTGTAAATACCCCGGGGAACAGGATCACCTGTAAATACCCCGGGGAACAGGATCACCTGTAAATACCCCAGGGATCAAGATCGCATGTAAATACCCCGGGGAACAGGATCACCTGTAAATACCCCAGGGAACAGGATCACTTGTAAATACCCCGGGGAACAGGATTACATGTAAATACCCCGGGGAACAGGATCACCTGTAAATACCCCAGGGATCAAGATCGCATGTAAATACCCCGGGGAACAGGATCACCTGTAAATACCCCAGGGAACAGGATCACTTGTAAATACCCCGAGGAACAGGATTACCTGTAAATACCCCGGTGAACAGGATCACCTGTTAATACCACGGGGAACAGGGTCACCTGTAAATACCCCGGGGAATATGGACACCTCTAAATACATTGGGGAACAGGATCACCTGTAAATACAACGGGGAACAGGGACACCTGTAAATACCCCGGATAGAGGGTCACCTGTAAATACCCCGGGGAACAGGGACACCTGTAAATACCTCGGGGAACAGGGACACCTGTAAATAACCCGGGGAACAGGGTCACCCTGTAAATACCCGGGGAAGAGGGACACCCTGTAAATACCCAGGGGAACAGGGTCACCCTGTAAATACCCCGGGGAACAGGATCACCTGTAAATAACACGTGGAAAAGGGTCACCTGTAAATACCCCGGGGAACAGAATCACCCTGTAAATACCCTGGGGAACTGGATCACCTGTAAATACCCAAGCGTACAGGGACACCTGTAAATACCCCGGGGAACAGCGTCACCTGTAAATACCCCGGGGAACAGGGTCACCTGTAAATACCCCGGGGAACAAGATTGCATGTAAATACCCCAGGGAACAGGATCACCTGTAAATACCCCGGGGAACAGGATTACATGTAAATACCCCGGGGAATATGGACACCTCTAAATACATTGGGGAACAGGATCACCTGTAAATACAACGGGGAACAGGGACACCTGTAAATACACCGGATAGAGGGTCACCTGTAAATACCCCGGGGAACCGGGACACCTGTAAATACCTCGGGGAACAGGGACACCTGTAAATAACCCGGGGAACAGGGTCACCCTGTAAATACCCGGGGAAGAGGGACACCCTGTAAATACCCAGGGGAACAGGGTCACACTGTAAATACCCCGGGGAACAGGATCACCTGTAAATAACACGTGGAAAAGGGTCACCTGTAAATACCACGGGGAACAGAATCACCCTGTAAATACCCCGGGGAACTGGATCACCTGTAAATACCCCAGCGTACAGGGACACCTGTAAATACCCCGGGGAACAGCGTCACCTGTAAATACCCCGGGGAACAGGGTCACCTGTAAATACCCCGGGGAACAAGATTGCATGTAAATACCCCAGGGAACAGGATCACCTGTAAATACCCCGGGGAACAGGATTACATGTAAATACCCCGGGGAACAGGATCACCTGTAAATACCCCAGGGAACAGGATCACCTGCAAATAACCCGGGGAACAGGATTACCTGTAAATACCCCGGGGAACAGCGTCACCTGTAAATACCCCGGGGAACAGGGACACCTATAAATACCCCGGGGAACAGCGTAACCTGTAAATACCCCGGGGAACAGGGTCACCTGTAAATAACCCGGGGAACAGGATCACCTGTAAATACCCCGGGGAACAAGATCGCATGTAAATACCCCGGGGAACAGGATCACCTGTAAATACCCCAGGGAACAGGATCACTTGTAAATACCCCGGGGAACAGGATTACATGTAAATACCCCGGGGAACAGGATCACCTGCAAATACCCCAGGGAACAGAATCACCTGTAAATACCCCGAGGAACAGGATTACCTGTAAATACCCCGGGGAACAGGATCACCTGTTAATACCACGGGGAACAGGGTCACCTGTAAATACCCCGGGGAATATGGACACCTGTAAATACATTGGGGAACAGGATCACCTGTAAATACCACGGGGAACAGGGACACCTGTAAATACCCCGGATAGAGGGTCACCTGTAAATACCGCGGTGAACAGGGACACCTGTAAATACCTCGGGGAACAGGGACACCTGTAAATAACCCGGGGAACAGGGTCACCCTGTAAATACCCCGGGGAAGAGGGACACCCTGTAAATACCCCAGGGAACAGGGTCACCCTGTAAATACCCCGGGGAACAGGATCACCTGTAAATAACACGTGGAAAAGGGTCACCTGTAAATACCCCGGGGAACAGGATCACCCTGTAAATACCCCGGGGAACAGGATCACCTGTAAATACCCCGGGGAACAGGGACACCTGTCAATACCCCGGGGAACAGCGTCACCTGTAAATACCCCGGGGAACAGCGTCACCTGTAAATACACTGGGGAACAGGGTCACCTGTAAATACCCCGGGGAACAGGATCACCTGTAAATACCCCGGGGAACAAGATCACATGTAAATACCCCGGTGAACAGGATCACCTGTAAATACCCCAGGGAACAGGATCACCTGTAAATACCCCGGGGAACAGGATTACATGTAAATACCCCGGGGAACAGGATCACCTGTAAATACCCCAGGGAACAGGATCACCTGTAAATACCCTGGGGAACTGGATTAACTGTAAATACCCCGGGGAACAGGATCACCTGTAAACACCCCGGGTAATAGGATCACCTGTAAATACCCCGGGGAACAGGATCACCTGTAAATACCCCGGGGAGCAGGATCACCTGTAAATACCCCGGAGAACAGGATCACCTGTCAATACCCCAGGGAACAGAATCACCTGTAAATACCCCGGGGAACAGGATTTCTTGTAAATACCCCGGGTAATAGGATCACCTGTAAATACCCCGGGGAACAGGATCACCAGCAAATACATCGGGGAACAGGATCACCTGTAAATACCCCGGGGAAAAGGGTCACCTGTTAATACCACGGGGAACAGGGTCACCTGTAAATACCCCGGGGAACAGGGACACCTGTAAATACCCCGGGGAACAGTATCACCTGTAAATACCCCGGGGAGCAGGATCACCTGTAAATACCCCGGGGAACAGGATCACCTGTAAATACCCCGGGGAACAGGATCACCTGTAAATACCCCGGGGAACAGGATCACCTGTAATTGCCCCGGGCAACAGGATCAACCTGTAAATACCCAGGGGAACAGGGCCACCTGTAAATACCCCACGGAACAGGGTCACCTGTAAATACCCCACGGAACAGGATCAAACTGTAAATACCCCGGGGAACAGGATCACCTGTAAATACCCAGGGGAACAGGGCCACCTGTAAATACCCCACGGAACAGGGTCACCTGTAAATACCCTGGGGAACAGGGTCACCTGTAAATACCCCGGGGAACAGCGTCACCTGTAATTACCCCAGGGAACAGGGACACCTGTAAATACCCCGGGGAACAGCGTCACCTGTAAATACCCCGGGGAACAGGGTCACCTGTAAATACCCCGGGGAACAGGATCACCTGTAAATACCCCGGGGAACAAGATCGCATGTAAATACCTCGGGGAACAGGATCACCTGTAAATACCTCAGGGAAAAGGATCACCTGTAAATACCCCGGGGAACAGGATTACATGTAAATACCCTGGGGAACAGGATCACCTGTAAATACCCCGGGAACAGGATCACCTGTAAATACCTCGGGGAGCAGGATCACCTGTAAATACCCCGGGGAACAGCGTCACCTGTAAATACCCCGGGGAACAGTGACACCTGTAAATACCCCGGGGAGCAGGATCACCTGTAAATACCCCGGGGAACAGCGTCACCTGTAAATACCCCGGGGAACAGGATTACCTGTAAATACCCCGGGGAACAGCGTCACCTGTAAATACCCCGGGGAACAAGATCACCTGTAAATGCCCCGGGCAACAGGATCAACCTGTAAATACCCCGGGGAACAGGATCACCTGTAAATACCCTGGGGAACAGGGACACCTGTAAATACCCCGGGGAAGAGGATCACCTGTAAATGCCCCGGGCAACAGGATCAACCTGTAAATACCCCGGGGAACAGGGCCACCTGTAAATACCCCACGGAACAGGGTCACCTGTAAATATCCTGGGGAACAGGGTCACCTGTAAATACCCCGGGGAACAGCGTCACCTGTAAATACCCCGGGGAACAGGGACACCTGTAAATACCCCGGGGACCAGCGTCACCTGTAAATACCCCGGGGAACAGGGTCACCTGTAAATACCGCGGGGAACAGGATCACCTGTAAATACCCCGGGGAACAGGATTACATGTAAATACCCCGGGGAACAGGATCACCTGTAAATACCCCAGGGAACAGGATCACCTGTAAATACCCTGGGGAACTGGATTACCTGTAAATACCCCGGGGAACAGGATCACCTGTAAATACCCCGGGTAATAGGATCACCTGTAAATACCCCGGGGAACATGGACACCTGTAAATACCCCGGGGAGCAGGATCACATGTAAATGCCCCGGGGAACAGGATCACCTGTAAATACCCCGGGGAACAGGATTACCTGTAAATACCCCGGGGAACAGGATCACCTGTAAATACCCCGGGTAATAGGATCACCTGTAAATACCCCGGGAAACGGGATCACCTGTAAATACCCCAGGGAACAGAATCACCTGTAAATACCCCGGGGAACAGGATTACATGTAAATACCCTGCGGAACAGCATCACCTGTAAATACCCCGGGGAACAGGATTTCTTGTAAATACCCCGGGTATTAGGATCACCTGTAAATACCCCTGGGAACAGGATCACCAGTAAATACATCGGGGAACAGGATCACCTGCAAATACCCCGGGGAAAAGGGTCACCTGTTAATACCACGGGGAACAGGGTCACCTGTAATTACCCCGGGGAACAGGGACACCTGTAAATACCCCGGGGAACAGGACCACCTGTAAATACCCCACCGAACAGGGTCACCTGTAAATACCCTGGGGAACAGGGTCACCTGTAAATACCCCGGGGAACAGCGTCACCTGTAAATACCCCGGGGAACAGGGACACCTGTAAATACCCCGGGGAACAGCGTCACCTGTAAATACCCCAGGGAACAGGATCACCTGTAAATACCCCGGGGAACAGGATTACATGTAAATACCCTGGTGAACAGGATCACCTGTAAATACCACAGGGAACAGGATCACCTGTAAATACCCTGGGGAACAGGATTACCTGTAAATACCCCGGGGAACAGGATCACCTGTAAATACCCCGGGTAATAGGATCACCTGTAAATACCCCGGGGAACAGGATCACCTGTAAATACCCCGGGGAGCAGGATCACCTGTAAATACCCCGGGGAGCAGGTTCACCTGTAAATGCCCCGGGGAACAGGATCACCTGTAAATACCCCGGGGAGCAGGATCACCTGTAAATACCCCGGGGAGCAGGTTCACCTGTAAATGCCCCGGGGAACAGGATCACCTGTAAATACCCCGGGGAACAGGATTACCTGTAAATACCCCGGGGAACAGGATCACCTGTAAATACCCCGGGGAACAGGATTACATGTAAATACCCTGGGGAACAGGATCACCTGTAAATACCCCAGGGAACAGGATCACTTGTAAATACCCCGGGGAACAGGATTACATGTAAATACCCCGGGGAACAGGATCACCTGTAAATACCCCAGGGATCAAGATCGCATGTAAATACCCCGGGGAACAGGATCACCTGTAAATACCCCAGGGAACAGGATCACTTGTAAATACCCCGAGGAACAGGATTACCTGTAAATACCCCGGTGAACAGGATCACCTGTTAATACCACGGGGAACAGGGTCACCTGTAAATACCCCGGGGAATATGGACACCTCTAAATACATTGGGGAACAGGATCACCTGTAAATACAACGGGGAACAGGGACACCTGTAAATACCCCGGATAGAGGGTCACCTGTAAATACCCCGGGGAACAGGGACACCTGTAAATACCTCGGGGAACAGGGACACCTGTAAATAACCCGGGGAACAGGGTCACCCTGTAAATACCCGGGGAAGAGGGACACCCTGTAAATACCCAGGGGAACAGGGTCACCCTGTAAATACCCCGGGGAACAGGATCACCTGTAAATAACACGTGGAAAAGGGTCACCTGTAAATACCCCGGGGAACAGAATCACCCTGTAAATACCCTGGGGAACTGGATCACCTGTAAATACCCAAGCGTACAGGGACACCTGTAAATACCCCGGGGAACAGCGTCACCTGTAAATACCCCGGGGAACAGGGTCACCTGTAAATACCCCGGGGAACAAGATTGCATGTAAATACCCCAGGGAACAGGATCACCTGTAAATACCCCGGGGAACAGGATTACATGTAAATACCCCGGGGAATATGGACACCTCTAAATACATTGGGGAACAGGATCACCTGTAAATACAACGGGGAACAGGGACACCTGTAAATACACCGGATAGAGGGTCACCTGTAAATACCCCGGGGAACCGGGACACCTGTAAATACCTCGGGGAACAGGGACACCTGTAAATAACCCGGGGAACAGGGTCACCCTGTAAATACCCGGGGAAGAGGGACACCCTGTAAATACCCAGGGGAACAGGGTCACACTGTAAATACCCCGGGGAACAGGATCACCTGTAAATAACACGTGGAAAAGGGTCACCTGTAAATACCCCGGGGAACAGAATCACCCTGTAAATACCCCGGGGAACTGGATCACCTGTAAATACCCCAGCGTACAGGGACACCTGTAAATACCCCGGGGAACAGCGTCACCTGTAAATACCCCGGGGAACAGGGTCACCTGTAAATACCCCGGGGAACAAGATTGCATGTAAATACCCCAGGGAACAGGATCACCTGTAAATACCCCGGGGAACAGGATTACATGTAAATACCCCGGGGAACAGGATCACCTGTAAATACCCCAGGGAACAGGATCACCTGCAAATAACCCGGGGAACAGGATTACCTGTAAATACCCCGGGGAACAGCGTCACCTGTAAATACCCCGGGGAACAGGGACACCTATAAATACCCCGGGGAACAGCGTAACCTGTAAATACCCCGGGGAACAGGGTCACCTGTAAATAACCCGGGGAACAGGATCACCTGTAAATACCCCGGGGAACAAGATCGCATGTAAATACCCCGGGGAACAGGATCACCTGTAAATACCCCAGGGAACAGGATCACTTGTAAATACCCCGGGGAACAGGATTACATGTAAATACCCCGGGGAACAGGATCACCTGCAAATACCCCAGGGAACAGAATCACCTGTAAATACCCCGAGGAACAGGATTACCTGTAAATACCCCGGGGAACAGGATCACCTGTTAATACCACGGGGAACAGGGTCACCTGTAAATACCCCGGGGAATATGGACACCTGTAAATACATTGGGGAACAGGATCACCTGTAAATACCACGGGGAACAGGGACACCTGTAAATACCCCGGATAGAGGGTCACCTGTAAATACCGCGGTGAACAGGGACACCTGTAAATACCTCGGGGAACAGGGACACCTGTAAATAACCCGGGGAACAGGGTCACCCTGTAAATACCCCGGGGAAGTGGGACACCCTGTAAATACCCCAGGGAACAGGGTCACCCTGTAAATACCCCGGGGAACAGGATCACCTGTAAATAACACGTGGAAAAGGGTCACCTGTAAATACCCCGGGGAACAGGATCACCCTGTAAATACCCCGGGGAACAGGATCACCTGTAAATACCCCGGGGAACAGGGACACCTGTCAATACCCCGGGGAACAGCGTCACCTGTAAATACCCCGGGGAACAGCGTCACCTGTAAATACACTGGGGAACAGGGTCACCTGTAAATACCCCGGGGAACAGGATCACCTGTAAATACCCCGGGGAACAAGATCACATGTAAATACCCCGGGGAACAGGATCACCTGTAAATACCCCAGGGAACAGGATCACCTGTAAATACCCCGGGGAACAGGATTACATGTAAATACCCCGGGGAACAGGATCACCTGTAAATACCCCAGGGAACAGGATCACTTGTAAATACCCTGGGGAACTGGATTAACTGTAAATACCCCGGGGAACAGGATCACCTGTAAACACCCCGGGTAATAGGATCACCTGTAAATACCCCGGGGAACAGGATCACCTGTAAATACCCCGGGGAGCAGGATCACCTGTAAATACCCCGGAGAACAGGATCACCTGTCAATACCCCAGGGAACAGAATCACCTGTAAATACCCCGGGGAACAGGATTTCTTGTAAATACCCCGGGTAATAGGATCACCTGTAAATACCCCGGGGAACAGGATCACCAGCAAATACATCGGGGAACAGGATCACCTGTAAATACCCCGGGGAAAAGGGTCACCTGTTAATACCACGGGGAACAGGGTCACCTGTAAATACCCCGGGGAACAGGGACACCTGTAAATACCCCGGGGAACAGTATCACCTGTAAATACCCCGGGGAGCAGGATCACCTGTAAATACCCCGGGGAACAGGATCACCTGTAAATACCCCGGGGAACAGGATCACCTGTAAATACCCCGGGGAACAGGATCACCTGTAATTGCCCCGGGCAACAGGATCAACCTGTAAATACCCCGGGGAACAGGATCACCTGTAAATACCTTGGGGAACAGGGCCACCTGTAAATACCCCACGGAACAGGGTCACCTGTAAATACCCTGGGGAACAGGGTCACCTGTAAATACCCCGGGGAACAGCGTCACCTGTAATTACCCCAGGGAACAGGGACACCTGTAAATACCCCGGGGAACAGCGTCACCTGTAAATACCCCGGGGAACAGGGTCACCTGTAAATACCCCGGGGAACAGGATCACCTGTAAATACCCCGGGGAACAAGATCGCATGTAAATACCTCGGGGAACAGGATCACCTGTAAATACCCCAGGGAAAAGGATCACCTGTAAATACCCCGGGGAACAGGATTACATGTAAATACCCTGGGGAACAGGATCACCTGTAAATACCCCGGGAACAGGATCACCTGTAAATACCTCGGGGAGCAGGATCACCTGTAAATACCCCGGGGAACAGCGTCACCTGTAAATACCCCGGGGAACAGTGACACCTGTAAATACCCCGGGGAGCAGGATCACCTGTAAATACCCCGGGGAACAGCGTCACCTGTAAATACCCCGGGGAACAGGATTACCTGTAAATACCCCGGGGAACAGCGTCACCTGTAAATACCCCGGGGAACAAGATCACCTGTAAATGCCCCGGGCAACAGGATCAACCTGTAAATACCCCGGGGAACAGGATCACCTGTAAATACCCTGGGGAACAGGGACACCTGTAAATACACCGGGGAAGAGGATCACCTGTAAATGCCCCGGGCAACAGGATCAACCTGTAAATACCCCGGGGAACAGGGCCACCTGTAAATACCCCACGGAACAGGGTCACCTGTAAATATCCTGGGGAACAGGGTCACCTGTAAATACCCCGGGGAACAGCGTCACCTGTAAATACCCCGGGGAACAGGGACACCTGTAAATACCCCGGGGACCAGCGTCACCTGTAAATACCCCGGGGAACAGGGTCACCTGTAAATACCGCGGGGAACAGGATCACCTGTAAATACCCCGGGGAACAGGATTACATGTAAATACCCCGGGGAACAGGATCACCTGTAAATACCCCAGGGAACAGGATCACCTGTAAATACCCTGGGGAACTGGATTACCTGTAAATACCCCGGGGAACAGGATCACCTGTAAATACCCCGGGTAATAGGATCACCTGTAAATACCCCGGGGAACATGGACACCTGTAAATACCCCGGGGAGCAGGATCACATGTAAATGCCCCGGGGAACAGGATCACCTGTAAATACCCCGGGGAACAGGATTACCTGTAAATACCCCGGGGAACAGGATCACCTGTATATACCCCGGGTAATAGGATCACCTGTAAATACCCCGGGAAACGGGATCACCTGTAAATACCCCAGGGAACAGAATCACCTGTAAATACCCCGGGGAACAGGATTACATGTAAATACCCTGCGGAACAGCATCACCTGTAAATACCCCGGGGAACAGGATTTCTTGTAAATACCCCGGGTATTAGGATCACCTGTAAATACCCCTGGGAACAGGATCACCAGTAAATACATCGGGGAACAGGATCACCTGCAAATACCCCGGGGAAAAGGGTCACCTGTTAATACCACGGGGAACAGGGTCACCTGTAATTACCCCGGGGAACAGGGACACCTGTAAATACCCCGGGGAACAGGACCACCTGTAAATACCCCACCGAACAGGGTCACCTGTAAATACCCTGGGGAACAGGGTCACCTGTAAATACCCCGGGGAACAGCGTCACCTGTAAATACCCCGGGGAACAGGGACACCTGTAAATACCCCGGGGAACAGCGTCACCTGTAAATACCCCAGGGAACAGGATCACCTGTAAATACCCCGGGGAACAGGATTACATGTAAATACCCTGGTGAACAGGATCACCTGTAAATACCACAGAGAACAGGATCACCTGTAAATACCCTGGGGAACAGGATTACCTGTAAATACCCCGGGGAACAGGATCACCTGTAAATACCCCGGGTAATAGGATCACCTGTAAATACCCCGGGGAACAGGATCACCTGTAAATACCCCGGGGAGCAGGATCACCTGTAAATACCCCGGGGAGCAGATTCACCTGTAAATGCCCCGGGGAACAGGATCACCTGTAAATACCCCGGGGAACAGGATTACCTGTAAATACCCCGGGGAACAGGATCACCTGTAAATACCCCGGGGAACAGGATCACCTGTAAATACCCCGGGAAACGGGATCACCTGTAAATACCCCAGGGAACAGAATCACCTGTAAATACCCCGGGGAACAGGATTACATGTAAATACCCTGCGGAACAGCATCACCTGTAAATACCCCGGGGAACAGGATTTCTTGTAAATACCCCGGGTAATAGGATCACCTGTAAATACCCCGGGGAACAGGATCACCAGTAAATACATCGGGGAACAGGATCACCTGCAAATACCCCGGGGAAAAGGGTCACCTGTTAATACCACGGGGAACAGGGTCACCTGTAAATACCCCGGGGAACAGGGACACCTGTAAATACCCCGGGGAACAGGACCACCTGTAAATACCCCACCGAACAGCGTCACCTGTAAATACCCCGGGGAACAGGGTCACCTGTAAATACCCCGGGGAACAGCGTCACCTGTAAATACCCCGGGGAACAGGGTCACCTGTAAATACCCCGGGGAACAGGGACACCTGTAAATACCCCGGGGAACAGCGTCACCTGTAAATACCCCGGGGAGCAGGATCACCTGTAAATACCCCGGGGAACAGGATCACCTGTAAATACCCCGGGGAACAGGATCACCTGTAAATACCCCGGGGAACAGGATCACCTGTAAATACCCCAGGGAACAGGATCACCTGTAAATACCCTGGGGAACAGGATTACATGTAAATACCACGAGGAACAGGATCACCTGTAAATACCCCAGGGAAAAGGATCACCTGTAAATACCCTGGGGAACAGGATCACCTGTAAATACCCCGGGGAACAGGATTACATGTAAATACCCCGGGGAACAGGATCACCTGTAAATACCCCAGGGAACAGGATCACCTGTAAATACCCTGGGGAACAGGCTTACCTGTAAATACCCCGGGGAACATGGTCACCTGTAAATACCCCGGGCAACAGGATCACCCTGTAAATACCCCGGGGAACAGGGTCAACCTATAAATACCTCGGGGAAAAGGGACACTTGTTAATACACCCGCGAACATGATCACCTGTAAATACCCCGGGAAACATGATCACCTGTAAATACCCCGGGGAACAGCGTCACCTGTAAATACCCCGGGGAACAGTGACACCTGTAAATACCCCGGGGAGCAGCATCACCTGTAAATACCCCGGGGAACAGCGTCACCTGTAAATACCCCGGGGAACAGGATTACCTGTAAATACCCCGGGGAACAGCGTCACCTGTAAATACCCCGGGGAACAAGATCACCTGTAAATGCCCCGGGCAACAGGATCAACCTGTAAATACCCCGGGGAACAGGATCACCTGTAAATAACCTGGGGAACAGGGACACCTGTAAATACTCCGGGGAAGAGGATCACCTGTAAATGCCCCGGGCAACAGGATCAACCTGTAAATACCCCGGGGAACAGGGCCACCTGTAAATACCCCACGGAACAGGGTCACCTGTAAATATCCTGGGGAACAGGGTCACCTGTAAATACCCCGGGGAACAGCGTCATCTGTAAATACCCCGGGGAACAGGGACACCTGTAAATACCCCGGGGACCAGCGTCACCTGTAAATACCCCGGGGAACAGGGTCACCTGTAAATACCGCGGGGAACAGGATCACCTGTAAATACCCCGGGGAACAGGATTACATGTAAATACCCCGGGGAACAGGATCACCTGTAAATACCCCAGGGAACAGGATCACCTGTAAATACCCTGGGGAACTGGATTACCTGTAAATACCCCGGGGAACGGGATCACCTGTAAATACCCCAGGGAACAGAATCACCTGTAAATACCCCGGGGAACAGGATTACATGTAAATACCCTGCGGAACAGCATCACCTGTAAATACCCCGGGGAACAGGATTTCTTGTAAATACCCCGGGTAATAGGATCACCTGTAAATACCCCGGGGAACAGGATCACCAGTAAATACATCGGGGAACAGGATCACCTGCAAATACCCCGGGGAAAAGAGTCACCTGTTAATACCACGGGGAACAGGGTCACCTGTAAATACCCCGGGGAACAGGGACACCTGTAAATACCCCGGGGAACAGGACCACCTGTAAATACCCCACCGAACAGCGTCACCTGTAAATACCCTGGGGAACAGGGTCACCTGTAAATACCCCGGGGAACAGCGTCACCTGTAAATACCCCGGGGAACAGGGTCACCTGTAAATACCCCGGGGAACAGGGACACCTGTAAATACCCCGGGGAACAGCGTCACCTGTAAATACCCCGGGGAGCAGGATCACCTGTAAATACCCCGGGGAACAGGATCACCTGTAAATACCCCGGGGAACAGGATCACCTGTAAATACCCCGGGGAACAGGATCACCTGTAAATACCCCAGGGAACAGGATCACCTGTAAATACCCTGGGGAACAGGATTACATGTAAATACCACGAGGAACAGGATCACCTGTAAATACCCCAGGGAAAAGGATCACCTGTAAATACCCTGGGGAACAGGATCACCTGTAAATACCCCGCGGAACAGGATTACATGTAAATACCCCGGGGAACAGGATCACCTGTAAATACCCCAGGGAACAGGATCACCTGTAAATACCCTGGGGAACAGGCTTACCTGTAAATACCCCGGGGAACATGGTCACCTGTAAATACCCCGGGCAACAGGATCACCCTGTAAATACCCCGGGGAACAGGGTCAACCTATAAATACCTCGGGGAAAAGGGACACTTGTTAATACACCCGCGAACATGATCACCTGTAAATACCCCGGGAAACATGATCACCTGTAAATACCCCGGGGAACAGCGTCACCTGTAAATACCCCGGGGAACAGTGACACCTGTAAATACCCCGGGGAGCAGCATCACCTGTAAATACCCCGGGGAACAGCGTCACCTGTAAATACCCCGGGGAACAGGATTACCTGTAAATACCCCGGGGAACAGCGTCACCTGTAAATACCCCGGGGAACAAGATCACCTGTAAATGCCCCGGGCAACAGGATCAACCTGTAAATACCCCGGGGAACAGGATCACCTGTAAATAACCTGGGGAACAGGGACACCTGTAAATACCCCGGGGAAGAGGATCACCTGTAAATGCCCCGGGCAACAGGATCAACCTGTAAATACCCCGGGGAACAGGGCCACCTGTAAATACCCCACGGAACAGGGTCACCTGTAAATATCCTGGGGAACAGGGTCACCTGTAAATACCCCGGGGAACAGCGTCACCTGTAAATACCCCGGGGAACAGGGACACCTGTAAATACCCCGGGGACCAGCGTCACCTGTAAATACCCCGGGGAACAGGGTCACCTGTAAATACCGCGGGGAACAGGATCACCTGTAAATACCCCGGGGAACAGGATTACATGTAAATACCCCGGGGAACAGGATCACCTGTAAATACCCCAGGGAACAGGATCACCTGTAAATACCCTGGGGAACTGGATTACCTGTAAATACCCCGGGGAACGGGATCACCTGTAAATACCCCAGGGAACAGAATCACCTGTAAATACCCCGGGGAACAGGATTACATGTAAATACCCTGCGGAACAGCATCACCTGTAAATACCCCGGGGAACAGGATTTCTTGTAAATACCCCGGGTAATAGGATCACCTGTAAATACCCCGGGAACAGGATCACCAGTAAATACATCGGGGAACAGGATCACCTGCAAATACCCCGGGGAAAAGAGTCACCTGTTAATACCACGGGGAACAGGGACACCTGTAAATACCCCGGGGAAGAGGATCACCTGTAAATGCCCCGGGCAACAGGATCAACCTGTAAATACCCCGGGGAACAGGGCCACCTGTAAATACCCCACGGAACAGGGTCACCTGTAAATATCCTGGGGAACAGGGTCACCTGTAAATACCCCGGGGAACAGCGTCACCTGTAAATACCCCGGGGAACAGGGACACCTGTAAATACCCCGGGGACCAGCGTCACCTGTAAATACCCCGGGGAACAGGGTCACCTGTAAATACCGCGGGGAACAGGATCACCTGTAAATACCCCGGGGAACAGGATTACATGTAAATACCCCGGGGAACAGGATCACCTGTAAATACCCCAGGGAACAGGATCACCTGTAAATACCCTGGGGAACTGGATTACCTGTAAATACCCCGGGGAACAGGGACACCTGTAAATACCCCGGGGAACAAGATCACCTGTAAATGCCCCGGGCAACAGGATCAACCTGTAAATACCCCGGGGAACAGGATCACCTGTAAATAACCTGGGGAACAGGGACACCTGTAAATACCCCGGGGAAGAGGATCACCTGTAAATGCCCCGGGCAACAGGATCAACCTGTAAATACCCCGGGGAACAGGGCCACCTGTAAATACCCCACGGAACAGGGTCACCTGTAAATATCCTGGGGAACAGGGTCACCTGTAAATACCCCGGGGAACAGCGTCACCTGTAAATACCCCGGGGAACAGGGACACCTGTAAATACCCCGGGGACCAGCGTCACCTGTAAATACCCCGGGGAACAGGGTCACCTGTAAATACCGCGGGGAACAGGATCACCTGTAAATACCCCGGGGAACAGGATTACATGTAAATACCCCGGGGAACAGGATCACCTGTAAATACCCCAGGGAACAGGATCACCTGTAAATACCCTGGGGAACTGGATTACCTGTAAATACCCCGGGGAACAGGGACACCTGTAAATACCCCGGGGAACAAGATCACCTGTAAATGCCCCGGGCAACAGAATCAACCTGTAAATACCCCGGGGAACAGGATCACCTGTAAATAACCTGGGGAACAGGGACACCTGTAAATACCCCGGGGAAGAGGATCACCTGTAAATGCCCCGGGCAACAGGATCAACCTGTAAATACCCCGGGGAACAGGGCCACCTGTAAATACCCCACGGAACAGGGTCACCTGTAAATATCCTGGGGAACAGGGTCACCTGTAAATACCCCGGGGAACAGCGTCACCTGTAAATACCCCGGGGAACAGGGACACCTGTAAATACCCCGGGGACCAGCGTCACCTGTAAATACCCCGGGGAACAGGGTCACCTGTAAATACCGCGGGGAACAGGATCACCTGTAAATATCCCGGGGAACAGGATTACATGTAAATACCCCGGGGAACAGGATCACCTGTAAATACCCCGGGGAACAGGATCACCTGTAAATACCCCAGGGAACAGGATCACCTGTAAATACCCTGGGGAACAGGATCACCTGTAAATACCCCGGGTAATAGGATCACCTGTAAATACCCCGGGGAACATGGACACCTGTAAATACCCCGGGGAGCAGGATCACATGTAAATGCCCCGGGGAACAGGATCACCTGTAAATACCCCGGGGAACAGGATTACCTGTAAATACCCCGGGGAACAGGATCACCTGTAAATACCCCGGGTAATAGGATCACCTGTAAATACCCCGGGAAACGGGATCACCTGTAAATACCCCAGGGAACAGAATCACCTGTAAATACCCCGGGGAACAGGATTACATGTAAATACCCTGCGGAACAGCATCACCTGTAAATACCCCGGGGAACAGGATTTCTTGTAAATACCCCGGGTATTAGGATCACCTGTAAATACCCCTGGGAACAGGATCACCAGTAAATACATCGGGGAACAGGATCACCTGCAAATACCCCGGGGAAAAGGGTCACCTGTTAATACCACGGGGAACAGGGTCACCTGTAATTACCCCGGGGAACAGGGACACCTGTAAATACCCCGGGGAACAGGACCACCTGTAAATACCCCACCGAACAGGGTCACCTGTAAATACCCTGGGGAACAGGGTCACCTGTAAATACCCCGGGGAACAGCGTCACCTGTAAATACCCCGGGGAACAGGGACACCTGTAAATACCCCGGGGAACAGCGTCACCTGTAAATACCCCAGGGAACAGGATCACCTGTAAATACCCCGGGGAACAGGATTACATGTAAATACCCTGGTGAACAGGATCACCTGTAAATACAACAGGGAACAGGATCACCTGTAAATACCCTGGGGAACAGGATTACCTGTAAATACCCCGGGGAACAGGATCACCTGTAAATACCCCGGGTAATAGGATCACCTGTAAATACCCCGGGGAACAGGATCACCTGTAAATACCCCGGGGAGCAGGATCACCTGTAAATACCCCGGGGAGCAGGTTCACCTGTAAATGCCCCGGGGAACAGGATCACCTGTAAATACCCCGGGGAACAGGATTACCTGTAAATACCCCGGGGAACAGGATCACCTGTAAATACCCCG
Organism: Pristiophorus japonicus; assembly: GCF_044704955.1. Lineage (NCBI taxonomy): Eukaryota > Metazoa > Chordata > Chondrichthyes > Pristiophoridae > Pristiophorus > Pristiophorus japonicus. Next base: position 1,184,186 of record NC_091985.1, on the reverse strand, counting down.
GGGAACAGGATCACCTGTAAATACCCCGGGAAACGGGATCACCTGTAAATACCCCAGGGAAGAGAATCACCTGTAAATACCCCGGGGAACAGGATTACATGTAAATACCCTGCGGAACAGCATCACCTGTAAATACCCCGGGGAACAGGATTTCTTGTAAATACCCCGGGTAATAGGATCACCTGTAAATACCCCGGGGAACAGGATCACCAGTAAATACATCGGGGAACAGGATCACCTGCAAATACCCCGGGGAAAAGAGTCACCTGTTAATACCACGTGTAACAGGGTCACCTGTAAATACCCCGGGGAACAGGGACACCTGTAAATACCCCGGGGAACAGGACCACCTGTAAATACCCCATCGAACAGGGTCACCTGTAAATACCCCGGGGAACAGGGTCACCTGTAAATACCCCGGGGAACAGCGTCACCTGTAAATACCCCGGGGAACAGGGTCACCTGTAAATACCCCGGGGAACAGGGACACCTGTAAATACCCCGGGGAACAGCGTCACCTGTAAATACCCCGGGGAGCAGGATCACCTGTAAATAACCCGGGGAACAGGATCACCTGTAAATACCCCGGGGAACAGGATCACCTGTAAATACCCCAGGGAACAGGATCACCTGTAAATACCCTGGGGAACAGGATTACATGTAAATACCACGAGGAACAGGATCACCTGTAAATACCCCAGGGAAAAGGATCACCTGTAAATACCCTGGGGAACAGGATCACCTGTAAATACCCCGGGGAACAGGATTACATGTAAATACCCCGGGGAACAGGATCACCTGTAAATACCCCAGGGAACAGGATCACCTGTAAATACCCTGGGGAACAGGCTTACCTGTAAATACCCCGGGGAACATGGTCACCTGTAAATACCCCGGGCAACAGGATCACCCTGTAAATACCCCGGGGAACAGGGTCAACCTATAAATACCTCGGGGAAAAGGGACACTTGTTAATACACCCGCGAACATGATCACCTGTAAATACCCCGGGAAACATGATCACCTGTAAATACCCCGGGGAACAGGATCACCTGTAAATTCCCTGGGAAACAGGGACACCTGTAAATACCCCGGGGAACAGGATCACCTGTAAATGCCCCGGGGAACAGGGTCACCTGTAAATACCCCGGGGAACAGGATCACCTGTAAATACCCCGGGGAACAAGATTGCATGTAATTACCCCGGGGAGCAGGGTCACCTGTAAATACCCCAGGGAACAGGATCACCTGTAAATACCCCGGGGAACAGGATTACATGTAAATACCCCGGGGAACAGGATCACCTGTAAATACCCCAGGGAACAGGATCACCTGCAAATAACCCGGGGAACAGGATTACCTGTAAATACCCCGGGGAACAGGATCACCTGTAAATACCCTGGGTAATAGGATCACCTGTAAATACCCTGGGGAACAGGATCACCTGTAAATACCCCGGGGAGCAGGATCACCTGTAAATACCCCGGGGAACAGGATCACCGGTAAATACCCCAGGGAACAGAATCACCTGTAAATACCCCGGGGAACAGGATTACATGTAAATACCCTGCGGAACAGCATCACCTGTAAATACCCCAGGGAACAGGATTTCTTGTAAATACCCCGAGTAATAGGATCACCTGTAAATACCCCGGGGAACAGGATCACCAGTAAATACATCGGGGAACAGGATCACCTGTAAATACCCCGGGGAAAAGGGTCACCTGTTAATACCACGGGGAACAGGGTCACCTGTAAATACCCCGGGGAACAGGGACACCTGTAAATACCCCGGGGAATAGGACCACCTGTAAATACCCCAGGGAACAGGATCACCTGTAAATACCCCGGGGAACAGGATCACCTGTAAATACCCCGGGGAGCAGGATCACCTGTAAATACCCCGGGGAACAGGATCACCTGTAAATACCCCGGGGAACAGGATCACCTGTAAATACCCCATGGAACAGGATCACCTGTAAATACCCTGGGGAACAGGATTACATGTAAATACCCCGAGGAACAGGATCACCTGTAAATACCCCAGGGAAAAGGATCACCTGTAAATACCCTGGGGAACAGGATCACCTGTAAATACCCCGGGGAACAGGATCACCTGTAAATACCCTGGGGAACAGGCTTACCTGTAAATACCCCGGGGAACATGGTCACCTGTAAATACCCCGGGCAACAGGATCACCCTGTAAATACCCCGGGGAACAGGGTCAACCTATAAATACCTCGGGGAAAAGGGACACTTGTTAATACACCCGCGAACATGATCACCTGTAAATACCCCGGGAAACATGATCACCTGTAAATACCCCGGGGAACAGGATCACCTGTAAATTCCCTGGGAAACAGGGACACCTGTAAATACCCCGGGGAACAGGATCACCTGTAAATGCCCCGGGGAACAGGGTCACCTGTAAATACCCCGGGGAACAGGATCACCTGTAAATACCCCGGGGAACAAGATTGCATGTAATTACCCCGGGGAGCAGGGTCACCTGTAAATACCCCAGGGAACAGGATCACCTGTAAATACCCCGGGGAACAGGATTACATGTAAATACCCCGGGGAACAGGATCACCTGTAAATACCCCAGGGAACAGGATCACCTGCAAATAACCCGGGGAACAGGATTACCTGTAAATACCCCGGGGAACAGGATCACCTGTAAATACCCTGGGTAATAGGATCACCTGTAAATACCCTGGGGAACAGGATCACCTGTAAATACCCCGGGGAGCAGGATCACCTGTAAATACCCCGGGGAACAGGATCACCGGTAAATACCCCAGGGAACAGAATCACCTGTAAATACCCCGGGGAACAGGATTACATGTAAATACCCTGCGGAACAGCATCACCTGTAAATACCCCAGGGAACAGGATTTCTTGTAAATACCCCGAGTAATAGGATCACCTGTAAATACCCCGGGGAACAGGATCACCAGTAAATACATCGGGGAACAGGATCACCTGTAAATACCCCGGGGAAAAGGGTCACCTGTTAATACCACGGGGAACAGGGTCACCTGTAAATACCCCGGGGAACAGGGACACCTGTAAATACCCCGGGGAATAGGACCACCTGTAAATACCCCAGGGAACAGGATCACCTGTAAATACCCCGGGGAACAGGATCACCTGTAAATACCCCGGGGAGCAGGATCACCTGTAAATACCCCGGGGAACAGGATCACCTGTAAATACCCCGGGGAACAGGATCACCTGTAAATACCCCATGGAACAGGATCACCTGTAAATACCCTGGGGAACAGGATTACATGTAAATACCCCGAGGAACAGGATCACCTGTAAATACCCCAGGGAAAAGGATCACCTGTAAATACCCTGGGGAACAGGATCACCTGTAAATACCCCGGGGAACAGGATCACCTGTAAATACCCTGGGGAACAGGCTTACCTGTAAATACCCCGGGGAACATGGTCACCTGTAAATACCCCGGGCAACAGGATCACCCTGTAAATACCCCGGGGAACAGGGTCAACCTATAAATACCTCGGGGAAAAGGGACACTTGTAAATACCCCCGCGAACATGATCACCTGTAAATACCCTGGGAAACATGATCACCTGTAAATACCCCGGGGAACAGGATCACCTGTAAATTCCCTGGGGAACAGGGACACCTGTAAATACCCCGGGGAACAGGATCACCTGTAAATGCCCCGGGGAACAGGGTCACCTGTAAATACCCCGGGGAACAGGATCACCTGTAAATACCCCGGGGAACAAGATTGCATGTAATCACCCCGGGGAACAGGATCACCTGTAAATACCCCAGGGAACAGGATCACCTGTAAATACCACGGGGAACAGGATTACATGTAAATACCCCGGGGAACAGGATCACCTGTAAATACCCCAGGGAACAGGATCACCTGCAAATAACCCGGGGAACAGGATTACCTGTAAATACCCCGGGGAACAGGAACACCTGTAAATACCCTGGGTAATAGGATCACCTGTAAATACCCCGGGGAACAGGATCACCTGTAAATACCCCGGGGAGCAGGATCACCTGTAAATACCCCGGGGAACAGGATCACCTGTAAATACCAAAGGGAACAGAATCACCTGTAAATACCCCGGGGAACAGGATTACATGTAAATACCCTGCGGAACAGCATCACCTGTAATTACCCCGGGGAACAGGATTTCTTGTAAATACCCCGGGTAATAGGATCACCTGTAAATACCCCGGGGAACAGGATCACCAGTAAATACATCGGGGAACAGGATCACCTGTAAATACCCCGGGGAAAAGGGTCACCTGTTAATACCACGGGGAACAGGGTCACCTGTAAATACCCCGGGGAACAGGGACACCTGTAAATACCCCGGGGAACAGGACCACCTGTAAATACCCCGGGGAACAGGGTCACCCTGTAAATACCCCGGGGAAGAGGGACACCCTGTAAATACCCCAGGGAACAGTGTCACCCTGTAAATACCCCGGGGAACAGGATCACCTGTAAATACCCCGGGGAAAAGGGACACCCTGTAAATACCCCTGAAAACAGGATCACCCTGTAAAAACACGGGGAACAGGATCATCTGTAAATAACACGTGGAACAGGGTCACCTGTAAATACCCCGGGGAACAAGGTCACCTGTAAATACCCCGGGGAACAGGGACAACTGTAAATACCCCGGGGAACAGGAACACCCTGTAAATACCCCGGGGCACAGGGACACCTGTAAATACCCCGGGGAACAGCGTCACCTGTAAATACCCCTGGGGAACAGGGACACATGTAAATACCCCGGGGAACAGCGTCACCTGTAAATACCCCGGGGAACAGGGTCACCTGTAAATACCCCGGGGAACAGGATCACCTGTAAATACCCCGGGGAACAAGATCGCATGTAAATACCCCCGGGAACAGGATCACCAGTAAATACCCAGGGAACAGGATCACCTGTAAATACGCCGGGGAACAGGATTACATGTAAATACCACGGGGAACAGGATCACCTGTAAATACCCCAGGGAACAGGATCACATGTAAATACCCTGGGGAACAGGCTTAACTGTAAATACCCCGGGGAACATGGTCACCTGTAAATATCCTGGGCAACAGGATCACCCTGTAAATACCCCGGGGAACAGGATCACCTGTATATACCCTGGGGAACAGGGACACCTGTAAATACCCCGGGGAACAGGATCACCTGTAAATACCCCAGGGAACAGGATCACCTGTAAATACCCCGGGGAACAGGATTACATATAAATATCCCGGGGAGCAGGATCACCTGTAAATACCCCGGGGAACAGGATCACCTGCAAATAACCCGGGGAACAGGATTACCTGTAAATACCCCGGGGAACAGGATCACCTGTAAATACCCTGGGTAATAGGATCACCTGTAAATACCCCGGGGAACAGGATCACCTGTAAATACCCCGGGGAGCAGGATCACCTGTAAATACCCCGGGGAACAGAATCACCTGTAAATACCCCGGGGAACAGGATTACATGTAAATACCCTGCGGAACAGCATCACCTGTAAATACCCCGGGGAACAGGATTTCTTGTAAATACCCCGGGTAATAGGATCACCTGTAAATACCCCGGGGAACAGGATCACCAGTAAATACATCGGGGAACAGGATCACCTGTAAATACCCCGGGGAAAAGGGTCACCTGTTAATACCACGGGGAACAGGGTCACCTGTAAATACCCCGGGGAACAGGGACACCTGTAAATACCCCGGGGAACAGGACCACCTGTAAATGCCCTGGGCAACAGGATCAACCTGTAAATACCCCGGGGAACAGGGCCACCTGTAAATACCCCACGGAACAGGGTCACCTGTAAATACCCCGGGGAACAGCGTCACCTGTAAATACCCCGGGGAACAGGGACACCTGTGAATACCCCGGGGAACAGCGTCACCTGTAAATACCCCGGGGAACAGGGTCACCTGTAAATACCCCGGGGAACAGGATCACCTGTAAATACCCTGGGGAACAAGATCGCATGTAAATACCCCGGGGAACAGGATCACCTGTAAATACCCCAGGGAACAGGATCACCTGTAAATACCCTGGGGAACTGGATTACCTGTAAATACCCCGGGGAACAGGATCACATGTAAATACCCCGGGGAACAGGATCACCTGTAAATACCCCGGGTAATAGGATCACCTGTAAATACCCCGGGGAACATGGTCACCTGTAAATACCCCGGGGAGCAGGATCACCTGTAAATACCCCGGGGAAAAGGATCACCTGTAAATACCCCGGGGAACAGGATTACCTGTAAATACCCCGGGGAACAGGATCACCTGTAAATACCCCGGGTAATAGTATCACCTGTAAATACCCCGGGGAACAGGGTCACCTGTAAATACCCCGGGGAACAGCGTCACCTGTAAATACCCCGGGGAACAGGGACACCTGTAAATACCCCGGGGAACAGCATCACCTGTAAATACCCCGGGGAACAGGGTCACCTGTAAATACCCCGGGGAACAGGATCACCTGTAAATACCCCGGGGAACAAGATCGCATGTAAATACCCCGGGGAACAGGATCACCTGTAAATACCCCAGGGAACAGGATCACCTGTAAATACCCCGGGGAACAGGATTACATGTAAATACCCCGGGGAACAGGATCACCTGTAAATACCCCAGGGAACAGGTTCACCTGTAAATACCCTGGGGAACAGGATCACCTGTAAATACCCCGGGGAACAGGATCACCTGTAAATACCCCGGGTAATAGGATCACCTGTAAATACCCCGGGGAACAGGATCACCTGTAAATACCCCGGGGAGCAGATTCACCTGTAAATACCCCGGGGAACAGAATCACCTGTAAATACCCCGGGGAACAGGATCACCTGTAAATACCCCAGGGAACAGGATCACCTGTAAATACCCTGGGGAACAGGATTACATGTAAATACCACGAGGAACAGGATCACCTGTAAATACCCCAGGGAAAAGGATCACCTGTAAATACCCTGGGGAACAGGATCACCTGTAAATATCCCGGGGAACAGGATTACATGTAAATACCCAGGGGAACAGGATCACCTGTAAATACCCCAGGGAACAGGATCACCTGTAAATACCCTGGGGAACAGGCTTACCTGTCAATACCCCGGGGAACATGGTCACCTGTAAATACCCCGGGGAACAGGGTCAACCTATAAATACCTCGGGGAAAAGGGACACTAGTAAATACCCCCGCGAACATGATCACCTGTAAATACCCCGGGAAACATGATCACCTGTAAATACCCCGGGGAACAGGATCACCTGTAAATTCCCTGGGGAACAGGGACACCTGTAAATACCCCGGGGAACAGGATCACCTGTAAATGCCCCGGGGAACAGGGTCACCTGTAAATACCCCGGGGAACAGGATCACCTGTAAATACCCCGGGGAACAAGATTGCATGTAATTACCCCGGGGAACAGGATCACCTGTAAATACCCCAGGGAACAGGATCACCTGTAAATGCCCCGGGGAACAGGATTACATGTAAATACCCCGGGGAACAGGATCACCTGTAAATACCCCAGGGAACAGGAGCACCTGCAAATAACCCGGGGAACAGGATTACCTGTAAATACCCCGGGGAACAGGATCACCTGTAAATACCCCGGGGAACAGGATCACCTGTAAATACCCTGGTTAACAGGGACACCTGTAAATACCCCGGGGAACAGGATCACCTGTAAATGCCCCGGGCAACAGGATCAACCTGTAAATACCCCGGGGAACAGGTCCACCTGTATATACCCTGGGGAACAGGGACACCTGTAAATACCCCGGGGAACAGGATCACCTGTAAATACCCCAGGGAACAGGATCACCTGTAAATACCCCGGGGAACAGGATTACATATAAATATCCCGGGGAGCAGGATCACCTGTAAATACCCCGGGGAACAGGATCACCTGCAAATAACCCGGGGAACAGGATTACCTGTAAATACCCCGGGGAACAGGATCACCTGTAAATACCCCAGGGAACAGGAGCACCTGCAAATAACCCGGGGAACAGGATTACCTGTAAATACCCCGGGGAACAGGATCACCTGTAAATACCCTGGGTAATAGGATCACCTGTAAATACCCCGGGGAACAGGATCACCTGTAAATACCCCGGGGAGCAGGATCACCTGTAAATACTCCGGGGAACAGGATCACCTGTAAATACCCCAGGGAAAAGGGTCACCTGTTAATACCACGGGGAACAGGGTCACCTGTAAATACCCCGGGGAAAAGGGACACCTGTAAATACCCCGGGGAACAGGACCACCTGTAAATACCCCGGGGAACAGGGTCACCCTGTAAATACCCCTGGGAAGAGGGACACCCTGTAAATACCCCAGGGAACAGTGTCACCCTGTAAATACCCCGGGGAACAGGATCACCTGTAAATACCCCGGGGAAAAGGGACACCCTGTAAATACCCCTGAAAACAGGATCACCCTGTAAAAACCCGGGGAACAGGATCACCTGTAAATAACACGTGGAACAGGGTCACCTGTAAATACCCCGGGGACAAGGTCACCTGTAAATACCCCGGGGAACAGGGACAACTGTAAATACCCCGGGGAACAGGAACACCCTGTAAATACCCCGGGGCACAGGGACACCTGTAAATACCCCGGGGAACAGCATCACCTGTAAATACCCCGGGGAACAGGGACACCTGTAAATACCCCGGGGAACAGCGTCACCTGTAAATACCCCGTGGAACAGAGTCACCTGTAAATACCCCGGGGAACAGGATCACCTGTAAATACACCGGGGAACAAGATCGCATGTAAATACCCCGGGGAACAGGATCACCAGTAAATACCCCAGGGAACAGGATCACCTGTAAATACCCCGGGGAACAGGATTACATGTAAATACCCCGGGGAACAGGATCACCTGTAAATACCCCAGGGAACAGGATCACATGTAAATACCCTGGGGAACAGGCTTAACTGTAAATACCCCGGGGAACATGGTCACCTGTAAATACCCTGGGCAACAGGATCATCCTGTAAATACCCCAGGGAACAGGGTCAACCTATAAATACCCCGGGGAAAAGGGACACTTGTAAATACCCCCGCGAAAATGATCACCTGTAAATACCCCGGGAAACATGATCACCTGTAAATACGCCGGGGAACAGGATTACCTGTAAATGACCTGGGGAACAGGGACACCTGTAAATACCCCGGGGAACAGGATCACCTGTAAATACCCTGGGGTACAGGGACACCTGTAAATACCCCGGGGAGCAGGATCACCTGTAAATGCCCCGGGCAACAGGATCAGCCTGTAAATACCGCGGGGAACAGGGCCACCTGTAAATACCCCACGGAACATGGTCACCTGTAAATACCCCGGGGAACAGCGTCACCTGTAAATACCCCGGGGAACAGGGACACCTGTAAATACCCCGGGGAACAGCATCACCTGTAAATACCACGGGGAACAGGGTCACCTGTAAATACCCCGGGGAACAAGATCGCATGTAAATACCCCGGGGAACAGGATCACCTGTAAATACCCCAGGGAACAGAACCACCTGTAAATACCCCGGGGAACAGGATTACATGTAAATAACCCGGGGAACAGGATCACCTGTAAATACCCCAGGGAACAGGATCACCTGTAAATACCCTGGGGAACTGGATTACCTGTAAATACCCCGGGGAACAGGATCACCTGTAAATACCCCGGGTAATAGGATCACCTGTAAATACCCCGGGGAACATGGTCACCTGTAAATACCCCGGGGAGCAGGATCACCTGTAAATACCCCGGGGAACAGGATCACCTGTTAATACCCCGGGGAACAGGATTACCTGTAAATACCCCGGGGAACATGATCACCTGTAATTACCCCGGGTAATAGCATCACCTGTAAATACCCCAGGGAACAGGGTCACCTGTAAAAACCCCGGGGATCAGCGTCACCTGTAAATACCCTGGGGAACAGGGACACCTGTAAATACCCCGGGGAACAGCGTCACCTGTAAATACCCCGGGGAACAATGTCACCTGTAAATACCCCAGGGAACAGGATCACCTGTAAGTACCCCGGGGAACAAGATCGCATGTAAATACCCCGGGGAACAGGATCACCTGTAAATACCCCAGGGAACAGGATCACCTGTAAATACCCCGGGGAACAGGATTACATGTAAATACCCCAGGGAAAAGGGACACCTGTAAATACCCCGGGGAACAGGACCACCTGTAAATACCCCGGGGAACAGGGTCACCCTGTAAATACCCCGGGGAAGAGGGAAACCCTGTAAATACCCCAGGGAACAGTGTCACCCTGTAAATACCCCGGGGAACAGGATCACCTGTAAATACCCCGGGGAAAAGGGACACATTGTAAATACCCCTGAAAACAGGATCACCCTGTAAAAACCCGGGGAACAGGATCACCTGTAAATAACACGTGGAACAGGGTCACCTGTAAATACCCCGGGGACAAGGTCACCTGTAAATACCCCGGGGAACAGGGACAACTGTAAATACCCCGGGGAACAGGAACACCCTGTAAATACCCCGGGGCACAGGGACACCTGTAAATACACCGGGGAACAGCGTCACCTGTAAATACCCCGGGGAACAGGGTCACCTGTAAATACCCCAGGGAACAGGATCACCTGTAAGTACCCCGGGGAACAAGATCGCATGTAAATACCCCGGGGAACAGGATCACCTGTAAATACCCCAGGGAACAGGATCACCTGTAAATACCCCGGGGAACAGGATTACATGTAAATACCCCGGGGAGCAGGATCACCTGTAAATACCCCAGGGAACAGGATCACCTATAAATACCCTGGGGAACAGGATTACCTGTAAATACCCCGGGGAACAGGATCACCTGTAAATACCCCGGGTAATAGGATCACCTGTAAATACTCCGGGGAACAGGATCACCTGTAAATACCCCGGGGAGCAGGATCACCTGTAAATACCCCGGGGAACAGGATCACCTGTAAATACCCCGGGGAACAGGATCACCTGTAAATACCCCAGGGAACAGGATCACCTGTAAATATCCTGGGGAACAGGATTACATGTAAATACCCTGAGGAACAGGATCACCTGTAAATACCCCAGGGAAAAGGATCACCTGTAAATACCCTGGGGAACAGGATCACCTGTAAATACCCTGGGGAACAGGCTTACCTGTAAATACCCCGGGGAACATGGTCACCTGTGAATACCCCGGGCAACAGGATCACCCTGTAAATACCCCGGGGAACAGGGTCAAACTATAAATACCCCGGGGAAAAGGGACACTTGTAAATACCCCTGCGAACATGATCACCTGTAAATACCCCGGGAAAGATGATCACCTGTAAATACCCCGGGGAACAGGATCACCTGTAAATTCCCTGGGGAACAGGGACACCTGTAAATACCCCGGGGAACAGGATCACCTGTAAATGCCCCGGGCAACAGGATCAACCTGTAAATACCCCGGGGAACAGGGCCACCTGTAAATACCCCACGGAACAGGGTCACCTGTAAATACCCTGGGGAACAGGGTCACCCTGTCGATACCCCGGGGAAGAGGGTCACCTGTAAATACCCCAGGGAACAGGGTCACCTGTAAATACCCCACGGAACAGGGTCACCTGTAAATACCCCGGGGAACAGCGTCACCTGTAAATACCCCGGGGAACAGGGTCACCTGTAAATACCCCGGGTAACAAGATCGCATGTAAATACCCCGGGGAACAGGATCACCTGTAAATACCCCAGGGAACAGGATCACTTGTAAATACCCGGGGGAACAGGATTACATGTAAATACCCCCGCGAACATGATCACCTGTAAATACCCCGGGAAACATGATCACCTGTAAATACCCCGGGGAACAGGATCACCTGTAAATACCCTGGGGAACAGGGACACCTGTAAATACCCCGGGCAACAGGATCAACCTGTAAATACCCCGGGGAACAGGATCACCTGTAAATACCCTGGGGAACAGGGACACCTGTAAATACCCCGGGGAACAGGATCACCTGTAAATGCCCCGGGCAACAGGATCAACCTGTAAATACCCCGGGGAACATGGCCACCTGTAAATACCCCACGGAACAGGGTCACCTGTAAATACCCAGGGGAACAGGGTCAACTGTAAATACCCCGGGAAACAGCGTCACCTGTAAATACCCCGGGGAACAGGGACACCTGTAAATACCCCGGGGAACAGCGTCACCTGTAAATACCCCGGGGAACAGGGTCACCTGTAAATACCCCGGGGAACAGGATCACCTGTAAATACCCCGGGGAACAAGATCGCATGTAAATACCCCGGGGAACAAGATCGCATGTAAATACCCTGGGGAACAGGGTCACCTGTAAATACCCCACGGAACAGGGTCAACTGTAAATACCCTGGGGAACAGGGTCACCTGTAAATACCCCGGGGAACAGCGTCACCTGTAAATACCCCATGGAACAGGGACACCCGTAAATACCCCGGGGAACAGCGTCACCTGTAAATACCGCGGGGAACAGGGTCACCTGTAAATACCCCGGGGAACAAGATCGCATGTAAATACCCCGGGGAACAGGATCACCTGTAAATACCCCAGGGAACAGGATCACCTGTAAATACCCCGGGGAACAGGATTACATGTAAATACCCCGGGGAACAGGATCACCTGTAAATACCTCAGGGAACAGGATCACCTGTAAATACCCTGGGGAACAGGATTACCTGTAAATACCCCGGGGAACAGGATCACCTGTAAATACCCCGGGTAATAGGATCACCTGTAAATACCCCGGGGAACAGGATCACCTGTAAATACCCCGGGGAGCAGGATCACCTGTAAAAACCCCGGGGAACAGGATCACCTCTAAATACCCCGGGGAACAGGATCACCTGTAAATACCCCAGGGAACAGGATCACCTGTAAATACCCTGTGGAACAGGATTACATGTAAATACCCCGAGGAACAGGATCACCTGTGAATACCCCAGGGAAAAGGATCACCTGTAAATACCTTGGGGAACAGGATCACCCTGTAAATACCCCGGGGAACAGGATTACATGTAAATACCCCGGGGAACAGGATCACCTGTAAATACCCCAGGGAACAGGATCACATGTAAATACCCTGGGGAACAGGCTTACCTGTAAATACCCCGGGGAACATGGTCACGTGTAAATACCCCGGGCAACAGGATCACCCTGTAAATACCCCGGGGAACAGGGTCACCTATAAATACCCCGGGGAAAAGGGACACTTGTAAATACCCCCGCGAACATGATCACCTGTAAATACCTCGGGAAACATGATCAACTGTAAATACCACGGGGAACAGGATCACCTGTAAATACCCTGGGGAACAGGGACACCTGTAAATACCCCGGGGAACAGGATCACCTGTAAATGCCCCGGGCAACAGGATCAACCTGTAAATACCCCGGGGAACAGGATCACCTGTAAATACCCCACGGAACAGGGTCACCTGTAAATACCCTGGGGAACAGGATCACCTATAAATGCCCCGGGCAACAGGATCAACCTGTAAATACCCCGGGGAACAGGGTCAACTGTAAATACCCCGGGGAACAGCGTCACCTGTAAATACCCCGGGGAACAGGGACACCTGTAAATACCCCGGGGAACAGGATCACCTGTAAATACCCCGGGGAACAGGGACACCTGTAAATACCCCAGGGAACAGGGCCACCTGTAAATACCCCACGGAACAGGGTCACCTGTAAGTACCCTGGGGAACAGGGTCACCCTGTCGATACCCCGGGGAAGAGGGTCACCTGTAAATACCCCAGGGAACAGGGTCACCTGTAAATACCCCACGGAACAGGGTCACCTGTAAATACCCCGGGGAACAGCGTCACCTGTAAATACCCCGGGGAACAGGGTCACCTGTAAATACCCCGGGTAACAAGATCGCATGTAAATACCCCGGGGAACAGGATCACCTGTAAATACCCCAGGGAACAGGATCACTTGTAAATACCCGGGGGAACAGGATTACATGTAAATACCCCCGCGAACATGATCACCTGTAAATACCCCGGGAAACATGATCACCTGTAAATACCCCGGGGAACAGGATCACCTGTAAATACCCTGGGGAACAGGGACACCTGTAAATACCCCGGGCAACAGGATCAACCTGTAAATACCCCGGGGAACAGGATCACCTGTAAATACCCTGGGGAACAGGGACACCTGTAAATACCCCGGGGAACAGGATCACCTGTAAATGCCCCGGGCAACAGGATCAACCTGTAAATACCCCGGGGAACATGGCCACCTGTAAATACCCCACGGAACAGGGTCACCTGTAAATACCCAGGGGAACAGGGTCAACTGTAAATACCCCGGGAAACAGCGTCACCTGTAAATACCCCGGGGAACAGGGACACCTGTAAATACCCCGGGGAACAGCGTCACCTGTAAATACCCCGGGGAACAGGGTCACCTGTAAATACCCCGGGGAACAGGATCACCTGTAAATACCCCGGGGAACAAGATCGCATGTAAATACCCCGGGGAACAGGATCACCTGTAAATACCCTGGGGAACAGGGTCACCTGTAAATACCCCACGGAACAGGGTCAACTGTAAATACCCTGGGGAACAGGGTCACCTGTAAATACCCCGGGGAACAGCGTCACCTGTAAATACCCCATGGAACAGGGACACCCGTAAATACCCCGGGGAACAGCGTCACCTGTAAATACCGCGGGGAACAGGGTCACCTGTAAATACCCCGGGGAACAAGATCGCATGTAAATACCCCGGGGAACAGGATCACCTGTAAATACCCCAGGGAACAGGATCACCTGTAAATACCCCGGGGAACAGGATTACATGTAAATACCCCGGGGAACAGGATCACCTGTAAATACCTCAGGGAACAGGATCACCTGTAAATACCCTGGGGAACAGGATTACCTGTAAATACCCCGGGGAACAGGATCACCTGTAAATACCCCGGGTAATAGGATCACCTGTAAATACCCCGGGGAACAGGATCACCTGTAAATACCCCGGGGAGCAGGATCACCTGTAAAAACCCCGGGGAACAGGATCACCTGTAAATACCCCGGGGAACAGGATCACCTGTAAATACCCCAGGGAACAGGATCACCTGTAAATACCCTGTGGAACAGGATTACATGTAAATACCCCGAGGAACAGGATCACCTGTGAATACCCCAGGGAAAAGGATCACCTGTAAATACCTTGGGGAACAGGATCACCCTGTAAATACCCCGGGGAACAGGATTACATGTAAATACCCCGGGGAACAGGATCACCTGTAAATACCCCAGGGAACAGGATCACATGTAAATACCCTGGGGAACAGGCTTACCTGTAAATACCCCGGGGAACATGGTCACGTGTAAATACCCCGGGCAACAGGATCACCCTGTAAATACCCCGGGGAACAGGGTCACCTATAAATACCCCGGGGAAAAGGGACACTTGTAAATACCCCCGCGAACATGATCACCTGTAAATACCTCGGGAAACATGATCAACTGTAAATACCACGGGGAACAGGATCACCTGTAAATACCCTGGGGAACAGGGACACCTGTAAATACCCCGGGGAACAGGATCACCTGTAAATGCCCCGGGCAACAGGATCAACCTGTAAATACCCCGGGGAACAGGATCACCTGTAAATACCCCACGGAACAGGGTCACCTGTAAATACCCTGGGGAACAGGATCACCTATAAATGCCCCGGGCAACAGGATCAACCTGTAAATACCCCGGGGAACAGGGTCAACTGTAAATACCCCGGGGAACAGCGTCACCTGTAAATACCCCGGGGAACAGGGACACCTGTAAATACCCCGGGGAACAGGATCACCTGTAAATACCCCGGGGAACAGGGACACCTGTAAATACCCCAGGGAACAGGGACACCTGTAAATACCCCGGGGAACAGGGTTACCTGTAAATACCCCGGGGAACAAGATCGCATGTAAATACCCCGGGGAACAGCGTCACCTGTAAATACCCCAGGGAACAGGGTCACCTGTAAATACCCCAGGGAACAGGGTCACCTGTAAATACCCCGGGGAACAGGGACACCTGTAAATACCCCAGGGAACAGCGTCACCTGTAAATACCCCGGGGAACAGGGTTATCTGTAAATACCCCAGGGAACAGAATCACCTGTAAATACCCCGGGGAACAAGATCGCATGTAAATACCCCGGGGAACAGGATCACCTGTAAATACCCCAGGGAACAGGATCACCTGTAAATACCCCGGGGAACAGGATTACATGTAAATACCCCGGGGAACTGGATCACCTGTAAATACCCCAGGGAACAGGATCACCTGTAAATACCCTGGGGAACAGGATTACCTGTAAATACCCCGGGGAACAGGATCACCTGTAAATACCCCGGGTAATAGGATCACCTGTAAATACCCCGGGGAACAGGATCACCTGTAGATACCCCGGGGAGCAGGATCACCTGTAAATACCCCGGGGAACAGGATCACCTGTAAATACCCCGGGGAACAGGATCACCTGTAAATACCCCGGGGAACAGGATCACCTGTAAATACCCCGGGGAACAGGATTACATGTAAATACCCCGAGGAACATGATCACCTGTAAATACCCCATGGAAAAGGATCACCTGTAAATACTCTTGGGAACAGGATCACCTTTAAATACCCCGGGGAACAGGATTACATGTAAATACCCCGGGGAACAGGATCACCTTTAAATACCCCGGGGAACAGGGACACCTGTAAATACCCCGGGGAACAGGATCACCTGTAAATACCCTGGGGAACAGGGACACCTGTAAATACCCCGGGGAACAGGATCACCTGTAAATGCCCCGGGCAACAGGATCAACCTGTAAATACCCCGGGGAACAGGGTCAACTGTAAATACCCCGGGGAACAGCGTCACCTGTAAATACCCCAGGGAACAGGGTCACCTTTAAATACCCCGGGGAACAGAGTCACCTGTAAATACCACGGGGAACAGGATCACCTGTAAATACCCCGGGGAACAGGATTACATGTAAATACCCCGGGGAACAGGATCACCTGTAAATACCCCAGGGAACAGGATCACCTGTAAATACCCTGGGGAACAGGATTACCTGTAAATACCCCGGGGAACAGGATCACCTGTAAATACCCCGGGTAATAGGATCACCTGTAAATACCCCGGGGAACAGGATCACCTGTAGATACCCCGGGGATCAGGATCACCTGTAAATACCCCGGGGAACAGGATCACCTGTAAATACCCCGGGGAACAGGATTACATGTAAATACCCCGAGGAACATGATCACCTGTAAATACCCCATGGAAAAGGATCACCTGTAAATAACCTTGGGAACAGGATCACCTTTAAATACCCCGGGGAACAGGATTACATGTAAATACCCCGGGGAACAGGATCACCTGTAAATATCCCAGGGAACAGGATCACCTGTAAATACCCTGGGGAACAGGCTTACCTGTAAATACCCCGGGGAACATGGTCACCTGTAAATACCCCGGGCAACAGGATCACCCTGTAAATACCCCGGGGAACAGGGTCAACCTATAAATACCCCGGGGAAAAGGGACACTTGTAAATACCCCCGCGAACATGATCACCTGTAAATACCCCGGGAAACATGATCACCTGTAAATACCCCGTGGAACAGGATCACCTGTAAATACCCTGGGGAACAGGGACACCTGTAAATACCCCGGGGAACAGGATCACCTGTAAATGCCCCGGGCAACAGGATCAACCTGTAAATACCCCGGGGAACAGGGCCATCTGTAAATACCTTACGGAACAGGGTCACTTGTAAATACCCTGGGGAACAGTGTCACCCTGTCGATACCCCGGGGAAGAGGGTCACCTGTAAATACCCCAGGGAACAGGGTCACCTGTAAATACCCCACGGAACAGGGTCACCTGTAAATACCCTGGGGAACAGGGTCACCCTGTAGATACCCCGGGGAAGAGGGTCACCTGTAAATACACCGGGGAACAGGATAACCAGAGAGGCGGATAATGACAGATTGCAATACTGATCCCGTTGGGTACTTGACTCCTGCATTCTTCCAGCTTAGCTGTGCTCAGACGCAACATTTGGGGTCAGCTAGACCGTCGCAGAAATGGAGGGCTGGCCTGTACCCCAGCATTTCACACTGTACTCCCCTATTTCACACTGTACCCCCCATTTCACACTGTACTCCCCCCTCCATTTCACATTGTACATCCCCATTTCACACTGTACCCCCCCTCCATTTCACACTGTACCCCACCATTTCACACTGTACTCCCCATTTCACACTGTACCCCACAATTCAAAACTGTACTCCACCATTTCACACTGTAACCCACCATTCCTAATACACTCCAGGAAATCCTCCTCCACCGTATTGCTCCCAGTTTGGTTAGTCCAATCAATATGTAGATTAAAGACGCCCATGATAACTGCAGTACCTTTATTGCACACATCCTTAATTTCTTGTTTGATGCTGTCCCCAACCTCACTTCTACTGTGTGGTGGTCTGTACACAACTCCCACTAGCGTTTTCTGCCCTTTGGTATTCCGCAGCTCCACCCATACAGATTCCACATCATCCAGGCTAATGTCCTACCTGACAATTGCGTTATTTTGCTCTTGAACCAGCATCGCTACCCCACCTCCTTTTCCTTTCTGTCTATCCTTCCTAAATGTTGAATACCCCTGGATGTTGAGTTCCCAGCTTTGGTCACCCTGGAACCTTGTCTCCGTGATGCCAATTACATCATATTCCTTAATTGCTGCCTGTGCAGTTAATTCATCCACCTTATTCCAAATACTCCTCGCATTGAGGCACTGACTGCAAAAGCTTCCAGAGATATGTGAAGAGAAAAAGATTAGTGAAGACAAACTTAGGTCCCTTGCAGTCAGATTCAGGTGAATTTATAATGGGGAACAAAGAAATGTCAGACCAATTGAACAAATACTTTGGTTCTGTCTTCACAAAGGAAGATACAAATAACCTTCCTGAAATACTAGGGGACCGAGGGTTTAGTGAGAAGGAGGAACTGAAGGATATCCTTATTAGGCGGGAAATTGTGTTCGGGAAATTGATGGGATTGAAGACCGATAAATCCCCAGGGCCTCATAGTCTGCATCCCAGAGTATTTAAAGAAGTGGCGCAAGAAATAGTGGATGCATTGGTGATCATTTTCCAACAGTCTATCGACTCTGGATCAGTTCCTATGGACTGGAGGGTGGCTAATGTAACACCACTTTTTAAAAAAGGACAGAGAGAGAAGGCAACTAATTATAGACCGGTTAGCCTGACATCAGTAGTGGGGAAACTGTTGGAATCAATTATTAAAGATGAAATAACAGCGCATTTGGAAAGCAGTGACAGGATCGGTCCAAGTCAGCATGGATTTATGAAAGGGAAATCATGCTTGACAAATCTTCTGGAATCTTTTGAGGATGTAACTAATGGAGTGGACAAGGGCTTTTGACAAGGTCCCACACAAGAGATTGGTGTGCAAAATTAAAGCACATGGTATTGGGGGTAATGTACTGACGTGGATAGAGAACTGGTTGGCAGACTGGGACAGAGAGTCGGGATAAACGGGTCCTTTTCAGAATGGCAGGCAGTGACTACTGGAGTGCTGCAGGGCTCTTTACAATATATATATTAATGATTTGGATGAAGGAATTGAGTATAATATCTCCAAGTTTGCGGATGACACTAAACTGGGTGGCGGTGTGAGCTGTGAGGAGGATGCTAAGAGGCTGCAGGGTGACTTGGACAGGTTAGGTGAGTGGGTAAATGCATGGCAGATGCAGTGTAATGTGGATAAATGTGAGGTTATCCACTTTGGAGGCAAAAACATGAAGGCAGAATATTATCTGAATGGCAACAGATTAGGAAAAGGGGATGTGCAACGAGACCTGGATGTCATGGTTCATCAGTCACTGAAAGTTGGCATGCAGGTACAGCAGGCGGTGAAGAAGGCAAATGATATCTTGGCCTTCATAGCTAGGGGTTTTGAGTATAGGAGCAGGGAGGTCTTACTGCAGTTGTACAGGGCCTTGGTGAGGCCTCACCTGGAGTGTTGTGTTCAGTTTTGGTCTCCTAATCTGAGGAAGGGCATTCTTGCTATTGAGGGAGTGCAGCGAAGGTTCACCAGACTGCTTCCCGGGATGGCTGGTCTGACATATGAGGAGAGATTGGATCGAGTGGGCCTATATTCACTGGAGTTTAGAAGAATGAGAGGGATCTCATAGAAACATATAAAATTCTGACGGGACTGGACAGGTTAGATGCGGGAAGAATGTTCCCGATGTTGGGGAGGTCCAGAATCAGGGGACACAGTCTTAGGATAAGGGGTAGGCCATTGAGGACTGAGATGAGGAGAAACTTCTTCACTCAGAGAGTTGTTAACCTGTGGAATTCCCTGCCACAGAGAGTTGTTGATGCCAGTTCGTTGGATATATTCAAGAGGGTGTTAGATATGGCCCTTACGGCTAAAGGGATCAAGGGTATGGAGAGAAAGCAGGAAAGGGGTACTGAGGGAATGATCAGCCATGATCTTATTCAACGGTGGTGCAGGCTCGAAGGGCCAAATGGCCTACTCCTGCACCTATTTGCTATGATTCTATGTTTCACACTGTACCCCATCATTTCACACTGTAGCTGCCATTTTATATTGAACACTAGCATTTCACACTGTACCCACTATTTCACACTGTACCCCCCATTTTACACTGAACCCAACATTCCACACTGTCCCCCACCATTTCACATTGCACCCCACCATTTTACACTGTACCCCACCATTTCACCAGGTGCCCCCATTTCACACTGTACCCCACCATTTCACACTGTACCCCCATTTCACACTGTACCCCATTTCACACTGAACCCCACCATATCACTAGGTGTCCCGTTTCACATTGTACCCCATTTCATCATGAACCCCCCATTTCACGCTGAACCCCATCATTTCACACTGTGCCCCCATTTCACACTGATCCCCACTATTTCACACTGAACCCAACCATTTCACACTGAACCCCACCATTTCATACGGTATCCCCATTTCACACTGAACCCCACAATTTCACACTGAACCCCCCATTTCACACTGATCCCCATTTCACACTGAACCCCGAAATTTCTCACTGTACCCCCATTTCACACTGTACCCCATTTCGCACTGAACCCCACCATTTCACACTGTACCCCATTTCACACCGAACCCCGCCATTTCAATCTGAACCCCACCATTTCACACGGTGCCCCCATTTCACACTGAACCCCACTATTTCACACTCTACTCCATTTCACACTGAACCCTGCCATTTCGCACGGTATCCCAATTTCACACTGTATCCCCCATTTCACACTGAACCCCACCATTTCACACTGAACCCCGCCATTTCACACTGATCCCCCATTTCACACTGAACCCCGCCATTTCACACTGCACCCCATTGCACACTGTACCCCATCATTTCGAACTGAGCCTCACCATTTCCCACTGTACCCCATTTAACGTTGCATCCCATTTCACACTGAATCCCACCATTTCACACTGAACCCCCATTTCACACTGTACCCCATTTCACACTGTACCCCCCATTTCATACCGAACCCCACCATTTCACACTGTTCCCCAAATTCGCGATGCACCCCGTTCCACACTGAACCCCAACATTTCACACTGTACCCCATTGTACACTACACCCCAGCATTTCACACTGTACCCTGCCATTTCACACTGAACCCCAACATTTCAACTCTACCCCCATTTCACACTGTACCCCCATTTCACGCTGTATCCCCATTTCACGTTGCATCCCACCATTTCACACTGTACCCCCATTTCACACGGATCCCCACCATTTCCCGCCGTACCCCCCCATTTCACACAGTACCCCACTATTTCACACAGTACCCCACCATTTCACATGGTACCCCACACTTTCACACTGTACCCCACTATTTCAGCCAGATGGCAGCCCCCTCCCCGTTAAGTACTGCTGCCTCCCGCACTGCTTTCCCAGACGTGGGACTGTGACAGCTCACTGAACACACACACCTCCCTCTTTGTCCTTGCGACACTGGGAACGTGCAGCTCGGAAATGGGAAGGAATGACGCAGATCTTGCTCCGGTGGGGTGGGAGCGGGGGGGCAAGGCGCTGCCCACACACGCCAGCACACTGTCGCTGCATTTGTGTTAAACGTACCGTGCGAATTACATTGTGCATATCTGATGCCTTACTGGTTAAAGGATAAATCATTTGTAACAAGTATCGTCAGGATCTAACTTTACTGTGCCCCATGCCCATTTGCCACTCCCTTTCGTTTAATGACCAGGAATCGGGGGTTGGGCTGATGGTGAAGTGTCAGCGGTTTGCCATCATTCTGCCTCCGAAACTGACCGCATCTTCGGGATTTGGCGCAGGAATTCCTGAAGTTGCACTGTGATGCAGTGGTTGCTGTTGCGGTTCATCCCGAGCAGCTCCGTAACACAGGACCCTGTGCTCTGCGGGCTGTTCCCAGGGACACACACCCAGACAGACATCACCTGCTGCTAGAGAGCCATCAACTTGGTCAAAGACGCTCTTTGGTCTTCCCGAAACTTGCTGGTCTTCCAGAGCAAGGAGATGTCCACGGCCGAGTGTTGCAGACTGACACAATCCACGGTCCAGGGGTAGGTGCTGAGGGGCGCACTAAAGGTCGGTGCAGTTGCCCCAAAGGCACGGTGGGTAAGGGCCAGAGTTTAAGGCCCTTCCGCCACGGGAAACCCAGGGGCTGGAATCAGACCCCCCTCGGCCTGCACTTGTTAATCTGCTTGTATACATCGAGCACCATGTACTGAAAAACACCCGTCTTGTGCCATGTATAATGAAAGTCTCTGCACTGTTTAGTAACTTGTAAAGAAATGTAAATGTATCCCCATCCGTTCCGTGTACTGCTTTCATCTGCACAGTGCTACATGTAACGTGATTGGTGATCGGTATTGAAATGTATCCTGGAACGTAATGTAAACCTGTTCCCATCTGCTCCATGTAACACCCTCATTTGCACAGCACTACATGTAATGTGATTTACGGATTGTTTAAACTGTACCTTGAAATGAAATGCACGCTAGTGCATTGTCTGGAACTGCTGTCAGCATCCAAACCAATTGTCTGGAATTGCTGACCGCAAGGTACAGAGCTATTTTCCAATGTATTGTGAACATTTTATATGAGTATATTTTTGAAAAAAGAAGTTGCGATGTGATTGGCAGCTCTGACACAGGCTACGCTGTGCCCCTGTCCCATTGCCGGCAATCTGTGTAATCAGGGGAACTGACAAAATCTCCAAGTCTTCCGCAGTAAGCACTCCGGTAAATTCCTCACTCAAAGCTCGACCCAAAGGGGCCAGGTGTAACTGGGGCATTGACAGCGTTATTACTGCTAAACAACGGTTACAGGCACGGAAAACAACATTTTAATGTTGTGCAGTGTGAAACTTGTCCATTTTAATAACTTTTAAGAAACTTTGATAGTTTGTCCATCTTGAGTTCAGCCTTCCCTTTTTCCCAATGGAGAGCCCGAATCTTTGTTTTGCTCACATTAACGTTTTTTAAAAGTTAGAATTTTAAGACCTTGTTCGCTGTTTGTGAGAATACTGCGTGTTGATTGGCCGCTGAGACAGTGTGTTGACGTCAGAGCAGTTCACACAAAGGAATCCCCGCTATACTCGGCTGATTTGAATTGAATTTCGGAAATCGCAACGTTCCCGACACAGGGATTGCGAGACCCTAGTGCGGAGTGTACTTCGGGGGTTTGTGGAAAACATCCTCGCTTCGCTGCTGGCCGTAAATTCCCCGCCAATATATTTGTAAAAACTTTTGCTGTGAGCTTTGATATCTGTTGCAAATTCTTTTTCACAATCTCTTTTTGCACCTCTGACCAGCTTCTTGCTATCCCTCTGTTGCTATTTATCGCTCTCCCAGTCCGCTACATTCCCACTCTTCCTTCCATGTGTGTAAGCCTTTCTGTTGAGCTTGCTGCGAGCTCTTGTCTCATTTTTATATACTTATTAAACCGAGTAAGTTGCTGTTCCTGATTTATTTTCAGTGTCTCATGAGCCGTTGCTCTTTTGTCCTTTTCCTCCACTCTGGAGATGGACAAGTCTCTCTACCGGTAAGACAAGATTGTGAATTGTCTTTCTCAGATACAAAGTGGATAACTTTCCACTGGTCCACATTGAACTCAGCAGGAAGTTCAGTTATATAAAGCTCTGGTCAGACCCCAGCTGTGCACAGCGCTCAGTTCTGGGCCCCCCACCCCAGGAAGGATATATTGGTCTCGGACGGGGAGCAGTGCGGATTCACCACAATGACACTGGGGGCTAAAAGGGTTAAATTATGAGGTTGCACAGACTGGGTTTGTATTACCTCGAGTTTAGAAGTTTCGGGTGATCTGAGCGAGGTGTTTAAGATAATTAAAGGGGCTGATAGGATAGAGAGAGAGAGAGACTATTTCCTCTAACTGGGAAAGTCCAGACCAACAGGGCAGATACTTAAAATGAGAGCTAGTTAGGGAATGAAATCAGGAAGCAATATATCACACAATGGGTAGTGCAATGGTATAACTCTCTCCCCCAAAAGGCCGTTGATCCTGAGGGTCAATTGGAGCTTCCAAGACGGAGATCGATAGATTTTTGTTGGGCAAGGGTATCAAGGGATACGGAGCAAAGGCTCGTAAATGGGGTTAAGGTGTAGATCAGCCATGGTCTCATTGAATGGCGGACACACTCAAGGGGCTGCTGTAATTCCTATATCACCCAGAGAGTGGTGAGAATGTGGAACTCACTACCTCGAGGAGTAGCCGAGGAACAGTGCAGGTGCATTTAAAGGGAGGCTAGATGTTAAAATATACATATCTAAGCCAACAGGTGTGTTTTGCACTCAACCTGCACCTGCCTGAAACCCACTGGGGGTTAACACCGACCCTGAGGGACCGCACTCGATAACCAGGTCACGCTTTGAAGTACGGGGATCTGGGTTGTGGGGATCTGGAACTCGCTGCCTGGAAGAGTGGTGGATGCAGAAACCCTCGCCATTTTTAAGAGATGGTTGGATGGACACTTAAAATACCGTAACCTGCAGGGTTACGGACCTAGAGCTGGTAATTGGGATTAGACTGGATGACCTTTTGTTGGCCGGCGCAGATACAATGGTAAGTACTGCAGGGAATCAAATACAGCCAGGGTGATCTCCTGGATTAGTTTCAATCACCTGGATGGGTTGGAGAGGAATTTTCCCAGATTTTTTCTCCCGAAATTGGCCTGGGTTTTTATCTGGTTTTTGCCTCTCCCAGGAGATCACATGGCTCCGGTTGGGGTGGAGTGTAGAATGTTTCAGTGTAAGGGGTGTCGCAGTTGTGTGAGGCGGACTGGTTGGGGCTGGGTGCTCTTTGCCTTTCCGTCATTGTTCATAGGTTTATATGTAACCTTCAGGGCTGCTGACCGAGGGCCGTGTGGCTCTTTGTCGGCTGGTGGGACACGATGGGCCGGAATGTCCTCCTTCTGCGCTGTAAATTTCTATGTTTCTATAAAAGCAGGCCAGCTGGTAATGCGACTAATGTACTATTGCAGCTATTACTGGGTTTTGAACCAGTAATTAAACTTGTCCTTTGAGTTTCAGGTCATTGACTGAACTCAGTGGTTAAATAGGAAGCAGTGATCAGCATTTTACAGTGGGACTTGCTATAAAAAGGCATTCCCTTTCCTGTACTGGTAAATGTAAGTGGGAACTACAGGCCAGTATGGAACTGCACATGGTGAAACAGTTTCCCCTCATCGCTCAGCTCCTCAATAGATACCAACAAGTTCCTCTGCTACAGGTTTACTGGGAGTTAACAGCTCACACATGGTAGAGTGTAGTTCAGGCACACAGCCTAGGACTGACAGTGGACCTGTGATACCAGATACCTCCATCACCTACATACCTAGTCGCAGCAAGCCTGCTCCTCGAGGTACACATGCAAACGCCCCCCCTCTCCCTCCCACCCACCCATCCTGCCTCCATCACTGAGACCCCCCAAAGCCCAGCCTTCTGAAGATGGGGAATAAGCTCAGGTCGGATTCCATGAGTGAGCGGACGAGAGCCAGCCCCAAATGTACATGTACATCCCATCACAACAAACTACAAAACTTCCCTGAGTAAAGGCCTCTGCTTCAAGGGCAACAACTTGAGTTAAATCCCACACAAAGTTCCAATTCTAGTCATGTTTCGAGTTTAGACACAGCAATTCAGTTTGTTTCTCACGTGTCGTATATGAAATCCCAGACAAAGAAACTCATTTATCCAGCGACTCAGTTCAATTCGTATCAATTTGCTAACTGCAATAATTATGAATCAGCCTGGTGCAAGCCCATTAGTACATGTCTGGATGCTCCTTCCCCTGTCCCGGTGCTCTGACATTGAGGGGCCGGAATTTGATCACCTCACTGCCCACTGCCGCCCACATCCCTCTGCAAGACCCGTCCAGTGCTACTTCCGACGTGGCCTGGAGTGGGGGGGGGGGGGGGGGGAGAGTGGCCAGGACCCACCCACTGACGTCAGAGGGCGGCCGAGTGGTACAAGTGAGCTCCCGCCCGCTGAGCTCCCAGATTCCTGCGGGCGGGAGTCTGTCCCCGACGGTGGGTCTGAACATCCTGAAAAAAAAGCTCAGTGAACATTTGAAAAAAAAAAACATTTTCCACAGCGACTTACCTGGATGGGGTCCCCTGGTGGTCTTCCGATAGCTTCTTTTATTTTTCAGTGTTGATTTGCTATTTCCAGGTCTTCGACCCTCCGTGGGCCCGATCCATCCTCGGCGAGACTCGGGCGGCAAGCGCCTCTGCCGCCGAGAATGCGACCTCCTGCCGGCTGCCACCCAGGTTGGCGGTGTACGTCGTCCATTTACCGCCTGCCGACCTTCGAGGGACCTCGGCGATGAAAACCCCGCCCAAAGGACCTCGGCGACCACCGGGCGGGCGGGGGCCTTGCGGAAAATCGAGCCCAAGGTTTCCAGCGGCTGCAGGTTGGGAGGTGGGCAGCTCTCGTGGTGGCAGTCTTTGAGCTGGTGCTTGGGAGGGTGGGAGAGGGACGGGACACCTTCAGGGAGCCTGGCTTCCTCTTGCCAAGGTGGAAGAGGCACGTCCACATTGCAGCATCAGTCATGGTGGATAGGCTGGGTTTGTTCTCATTGGAACAGAGGAGGCTGAGAGGAGACCTCATTGAGGTGTACAAAATATTGAGGGGCCTGAACACAGTGGATAGTAAGGGCCTATTTCCATTGGTGGAGGAGTCTATTACAAGGGGGCATAGTTTTAAGGTGGTTGGTGGAAGGTTTAGAGGGGATTTGAGGGGGGGGGCTTCTTTAGGCAGAGGGTTGTGGGGATCTGGAACTCGCTGCCTGGAAGAGTGGTGGATGCAGAAACCCTCACCACTTTTAAGAGATGGTTGGATGAGCACTTAAAGTGCAGTAACCTGCAGGGTTACGGACCTAGAGCTAGTAATTGGGATTAGACTGGATGACCTTTTGCTGGACGGAACAGATATAATGGTCAGTACTGCAGGGAATAGAATACGGCCAGGGTGATCTCCTGGACTAGTGTCGATCGCCTGGATGGGTCGGAGAGGAATTTTCCCAGATTTTCTCTTCCTAAATTGGCCTGAGTTTTTATCTGTTTTTTGCCTCTCCCAGGAGATCACATGGCTCCGGTTGGGGTGGAGTGTAGAATGTTTCAGTGTAAGGGGTGTCACAGTTGTGTGAGGCGGACTGGTTGGGCTGGGTGCTCTTTGCCTTTCCGTCATTGTTCATGGTTTATATGTAACCTTCGGAGCTGCTGACCGAGGGCCGTGCGGCTCTTTGTCGGCCAGCACGGACACGATGGGCCGGAATGGCCTCCTTCTGTGCTGTAAATTTCTGTGTTTCTATGTATGCAGTGTGTCAGGTGTCACGTGTGGGTGAGGGATGTAACTCCGGGGAGAGTGGGGAGAAGGAGGTGTAGTGACCCTGGGAACAATTGTATTTCACAGCCCGTGTCCCTATGATTATGAGTTTACCTTTTCCTGGTCATGCCACAGCCTGACCCAGGGGGTGTAACAATGAATTCTTGTTGTGTGAGCTGGACGCTGCCACCTTGCACATGCTCCATCTTCTGTGGTCTGACAGGCAGACAGACTGACACTCCAGTGACACAGTTATGTATCAACAAGCTTGTTTATTTTTATATAACTGTGAACAAATAGAGCAACTATTCTAGCGAGTCTGCTTACATTGTAAAACTCCTCAGAGAAAGTAAGACTTGCATTTATATAGTGCCTTTCATGGCCACCGGACGTCTCAAAGCACTTTGCAGCCAAGGAGTACAGTCACTGTTGTAATGTGGGAAACATGGCAACCACTTTGCACACATCAAGCTCCCACAAACATTAGCTGTGATAATCACCAGATAATCTGTTTTTGTTATGTTGACTGAGGGATAAATATTGGCCAGGACACCGGGGCCAATAAGTCCCCTACTCATCTCTGAAATACTCCCGTGAGAACTTTTATGTCCACGTGAGAGGGCAGACAGAGTCCTCATAGCAGAAACTAACACAGCACGCTATCAGTAGGCTAAACACACTTTTATGACGTATCCTCTCCCTGAATCTAACTGGTGCTCCAGTGAAAGACAGAGCTGTCCCTCTGGCCGATTCCTTCCCAGATCTCGGACGATCGTGTGTCCTTACTGGGTGGGACATGAAGCCAAACCCTCTGACCCACCCTCGGGTCTCTGGCCAGCTGAGATATCAATCAATCCAGCTGAATTATGAGCTTCACTAACCTCATGAATAAGACCATCCCAACATATTATGTCCTCTCTGGGAGTTGTTAATCTATCGCATTGTTTCAAGCTCGAGTGGTACGCAAACACCTTCCTGGATAGGTTCTTCCACTGGGCATGACCCATTATTCACATCCCAGGATGCTCTATATTGTGAATGTAGTCTCCAATTCCGTCTGATCCACTGCAGATCGATCTTCCTCTGCAACGTGGTGGTTTGCAGCTCACCTGCACATTCGTTGGAGATGTTGCATTGTTCTGCAACTATTGCATGCATAGAGCTGAAAGCGGCATTGATGGGGCCGATGATCCCCTCTGCAGAACCAACAGGGTGTTAACTGCCTCGCATTAACGATTGATGGCAGACTCTGGGTCAATTAAGGCCGGGCCACGGCAGCTGGCATGTACGTTCTGCCATGCACATTTCTGCTCAAAACCAACGTTACTTTATGTATAGTACTGGTCAAAACACCTTTATTCTGCGAAATCTGCTTGGTGTCGCTGGTGGATATAAATGCCTGGGCTACCGTTATGGTTTTACTGAGATAGTAACCCGAACCTTATCCCTGCTCATTACATTCTCAAAGAACTCCAGCAAATTTGTCAAACATGATTTCCCTTTCATAAACCCATGCTGAATCTGTTCCACTGAATTTTGCTTTCAGGGTCGGGGAGTGTGGGATTGGCCAATAATATCAGGGTTGGTGAGTGTGAGATTACCCAGTAATTTCAGGGTCAGCGAGTGTGGGACTGTCAGTAATATCAGGCTCTGGGAGTGTGGGATTACCCAGTAATATCAGGGTCTGGGAGTGTGGGATTACCCAGTAATGTCAGGGTCTGGGAGTGTGGGATTACCCAGTAATATCAGGGTCTGGGAGTGTGGGATTACCCAGTAATATCAGGGTCTGGGAGTGTGGGATTACCCAGTAATGTCAGGGTCTGGGAGTGTGGGATTATCCAGTAATATCACGGTCTGTGAGTGTGGGATTACCCAGTAATATCAGGGTCTGGGAGTGTGGGATTACCCAGTAATATCGGGGTTTGGGAGTGTGGGATTACCCAGTAATATCAGGGTCTGGGAGTGTGGGATTACCCAGTAATATCAGGGTCTGGGAGTGTGGGATTACCCAGTAATATCACGGTCTGTGAGTGTGGGATTACCCAGTAATATCAGGGTCTGGGAGTGTGGGATTACCCAGTAATATCAGGGTCTGGGATTGTGGGATTAACCAGTAATATCAGGGTAGGGGAGTGTGGGATTACCCAGTAATATCATTGTCTGGGAGTGTGTGATTACCCAGTAATATCAGGGTCTGGGAGTGTGGGATTACTCAGTAATATCAGGGTCTGGGAGTGTTGGATTACCCAGTAATTTCAGGGTCTGGGAGTGTGGGATTACCCAGTAATATCAGGGTCTGGGAGTGTGAGATTACCCAGCAATATCAGGGTGTGGGATTACCCCGTAATATCAGGGTCTGGGAGTGTGGGTTTACCCAGTAATATCAGGGCATGGGAGTGTGGGATTACCCAGTAATATCAGTTCTGGGAGGGTGGGATTATTCAGTAATATCAGGGTCTGGGAGTGTGGGATTACCCAGTAATATCAGGGTCTGGGAGTGTGGGATCACCCAGCAATATCAGTCTGGGAGTGTGGGATTACCCAGTAATATCAGGGTCTAGGAGTGTGGGATTACCCAGTAATATCAGGGTCAGGGAGTGTGGGATTACCCAGTAATATCAGGGTCTGGGAGTGTGGGATTATCCAGTAATATCAGGGTCTGGGAGTGTGGGATTACCCAGTAATATCAGGGTCTGGGAGTGTGGGATTACCCAGTAATGTCAGGTTCTGGGAGTGTGGGATTACCCAGTAATATCAGGGTGTGGGAGTGTGGGATTACCCAGTAATATCAGGGTCTGGGAGAGTAGGATTACCCAGTAATATCAGGGTCTGGGAGTGTGGGATTACCCAGTAATATCAGGGTCTGGGAGTGTGGGATCACCCAGCAATATCAGTCTGGGAGTGTGGGATTACCCAGTAATATCAGGGTCAGGGAGTGTGAGATTACCCAGTAATATCAGGGTCTGGGAGTGTGGGATAACTCAGTAATATCAGGGTCTGGGAGTGTTGGATTACCCAGTAATTTCAGGGTCTGGGAGTGTGGGATTACCTAGTAATATCAGGGTCTGGGAGTGTGAGATTACCCAGCAATATCAGGGTGTGGGATTACCCAGTAATATCAGGGTCTGGGAGTGTGAGATTACCCAGTAATATCAGGGTCTGGGAATGTGGGATTACCCAGTAATATCAGGGTCTGGGAGTGTGGGATTACCCAGTAATATCAGTGTCTGGGAGTGTGGGATTACCCAGTAATATCAGGGTCTGGGAGTGAGGGATTACACAGTAATATCAGGGTCTGGGAGTGTGGGATTACCCAGTAATATCAGGGTCTGGGAGTGTGGGATTACCCAGTAATATCAGGGTCTGGGAGTGTGGGATTACCCAGTAAGCTCAGGGTCTGGCAATGTGGGATTACCCAGTAATATCAGGATCTGGGAGTGTGGGATTATCAAGTAATATCAGGGTCAGGGAGTATGGGATTACCCAGTAATATCAGGGTCTGAGAGTGTGGCATTACCCAGTAATATCAGGGTCTGGGAGTGTGGGATTACCCAGTAATATCAGGGTCTGGGAGTGTGGGATTACCCAGTCTGGGAGTTTGGGATTACCCAGTAATATCAGGGTCTGGGAGTGTGGTATTACCCAGTAATATCAGGGTTTGGGAGTGTGGGATTACCCAGTACTATCAGGGTGTGGGAGTGTGTGATTACCCAGTAATATCAGGTTAGGGGAGTGTGGGATTACCCAGTAGTATAAGGGTCTGGGAGTGTGGGATTACCCAGTCTGGGAGTTTGGGATTACCCAGTAATATCAGGGTCTGGGAGTGTGGTATTACCCAGTAATATCAGGGTCAGGGAGTGTGGGATTACCCAGTAATATCAGGGTCTGGGAGTGTGGGATTATCCAGTAATATCAGGGTCTGGGAGTGTGGGATTACCCAGTAATATCAGGGTCTGGGAGTGTGGGATTACCCAGTAATGTCAGGTTCTGGGAGTGTGGGATTACCCAGTAATATCAGGGTGTGGGAGTGTGGGATTACCCAGTAATATCAGGGTCTGGGAGAGTAGGATTACCCAGTAATATCAGGGTCTGGGAGTGTGGGATTACCCAGTAATATCAGGGTCTGGGAGTGTGGGATCACCCAGCAATATCAGTCTGGGAGTGTGGGATTACCCAGTAATATCAGGGTCAGGGAGTGTGAGATTACCCAGTAATATCAGGGTCTGGGAGTGTGGGATAACTCAGTAATATCAGGGTCTGGGAGTGTTGGATTACCCAGTAATTTCAGGGTCTGGGAGTGTGGGATTACCTAGTAATATCAGGGTCTGGGAGTGTGAGATTACCCAGCAATATCAGGGTGTGGGATTACTCAGTAATATCAGGGTCTGGGAGTGTGAGATTACCCAGTAATATCAGGGTCTGGGAATGTGGGATTACCCAGTAATATCAGGGTCTGGGAGTGTGGGATTACCCAGTAATATCAGTGTCTGGGAGTGTGGGATTACCCAGTAATATCAGGGTCTGGGAGTGTGGGATAAGTCAGTAATATCAGGGTCTGGGAGTGAGGGATTACACAGTAATATCAGGGTCTGTGAGTGTGGGATTACCCAGTAATATCAGGGTCAGGGAGTGTGGGATTACCCAGTAATGTCAGGGTCTGGGAGTGTGGGATTACCCACTAATATCACGGTCTGTGAGTGTGGGATTACCCAGTAATATCCGGGTCTGGGAGTGTGGGATTACCCATTAATATCAGGGTCTGGAACTGTGGGATTACCCAGTAATATCAGGGTCTGGGAGTGTGGGATTACCCAGTAATATCAGGGTCTGGGAGTATGGGATTACCCAGTAATATCACGGTCTGGGAGTGTGGGATTTCCCAGTAATATCAGGGTTTGGGAGTGTGGGATTGACGAGTAATATCAGGGTCTGGGAGTGTGGGATTACCCAGTAATATCAGGGTGGGTGAGTGTGGGATTACCCAGTAATATCAGGGTCTGGGAGTGTGTGATTACCCAGTAATATCAGGGTCTGGGAGTGTGGGATTACCCAGTAATATCAGGGTCTGGGAGGGTGAGATTACCCAGTAATATCAGGGTCAGGGAGTGTGGGATTACCCAGTAATATCAGGGTCTGGGAGTTTGAGATTACCCAGCAATATCAGGGTGTGGGAGTGTGGGATTACCCAGTAATATCAGGATCTGGGAGTGTGGGATTACCCAGTAATATCAGGGTCTGGGAGTGAGGGATTACCCACTAATATCAGGGTCTGGGAGTGTGGGATCACCCAGCAATATCAGGGTCTGGGAGTGTGAGATTACCCAGTAATATCAGGGTCTAGGAGTGTGGGATTACCCAGTAATATCAGGGTCAGGGAGTGTGGGATTACCCAGTAATATCAGGGTCCGGGAGTGTGGGATTATCCAGAAATATCAGGGTCTGGGAGTGTGGGATTACCCAGTAATATCAGGGTCTGGGAGTGTGGGATTACCCAGTAATATCAGGGTCTGGGAGTATGGGATTACCCAGTAAAATCAGGGTGTGGGAGTGTGGGATTATCCAGTAATATCAGGGTCTGGCAGTGTGGGATTACCCAGTAATATCAGGGTCTGGGAGTGTGGGATTACCCAGTAATATCAGGGTCTGGGAGTGTGGGATTACCCAGTAATATCAGGTTGTGGGAGAGTGGGATTATCCAGTAATATCAGAGTCTGTGAGTGTGTGATTACCCAGTAATATCAGTGTCTGGGAGTGTGGGATTACCTAGTAATATCAGGGTCTGGGAGTGTGGGATTACCCAGTAATATCAGGGTCTGTGAGTGTGGGATTACCCAGTAATTTCAGTGTCTGGGAGTGTGGGATTACCCAGTAATATCAGGGTCTGGGTGTGTGGGATTACCCAGTAATATCAGGGTCTGGGAGTGTGGGAGTACCCAGTAATATCAGGGTCTGGGAGTGTGGGATTACCCAGTAATATCAGGGTCTGGGAGTGTGGGATTACCCAGTAATATTAGGGTCTGGGAGTGTGGGATTACCCAGTAATATCAGGGTCTGTGAGTGTGGGATTACCCAGTAATATCAGGGTCAGGGAGTGTGGGATTACCCAGTAATGTCAGGGTCTGGGAGTGTGGGATTACCCACTAATATCACGGTCTGTGAGTGTGGGATTACCCAGTAATATCCGGGTCTGGGAGTGTGGGATTACCCAGTAATATCAGGGTCTGGGACTGTGGGATTACCCAGTAATATCAGGGTCTGGGAGTGTGGGATTACACAGTAATATCAGGGTCTGGGAGTATGGGATTACCCAGTAATATCACGGTCTGGGAGTGTGGGATTTCCCAGTAATATCAGGGTCTGGGAGTGTGGGATTGACGAGTAATATCAGGGTCTGGGAGTGTGGGATTACCCAGTAATATCAGGGTGGGTGAGTGTGGGATTACCCAGTAATATCAGGGTCTGGGAGTGTGTGATTACCCAGTAATATCAGGGTCTGGGAGTTTGAGATTACCCAGCAATATCAGGGTGTGGGAGTGTGGGATTACCCAGTAATATCAGGGTCTGGGAGTGTGGGATTACCCAGTAATATCAGGGTCTGGGAGTGTGAGATTACCCAGTAATATCAGGGTCTGGGAGTGTGTGATTACCCAGTAATATCAGGGTCTGGGAGTTTGAGATTACCCAGCAATATCAGGGTGTGGGAGTGTGGGATTACCCAGTAATATCAGGGTCTGGGAGTGTGGGATTACCCAGTAATATCAGGGTCTGGGAGTGAGGGATTACCCACTAATATCAGGGTCTGGGAGTGTGGGATCACCCAGCAATATCAGGGTCTGGGAGTGTGGGATTACCCAGTAATATCAGGGTCTAGGAGTGTGGGATTACCCAGTAATATCAGGGTCAGGGAGTGTGGGATTACCCAGTAATATCAGGGTCCGGGAGTGTGGGATTATCCAGAAATATCAGGGTCTGGGAGTGTGGGATTACCCAGTAATATCAGGGTCTGGGAGTGTGGGATTACCCAGTAATATCAGGGTCTGTGAGTATGGGATTACCCAGTAAAATCAGGGTGTGGGAGTGTGGGATTATCCAGTAATATCAGGGTCTGGCAGTGTGGGATTACCCAGTAATATCAGGGTCTGGGAGTGTGGGATTACCCAGTAATATCAGGGTCTGGGAGTGTGGGATTACCCAGTAATATCAGGTTGTGGGAGAGTGGGATTATCCAGTAATATCAGAGTCTGTGAGTGTGTGATTACCCAGTAATATCAGTGTCTGGGAGTGTGGGATTACCGAGTAATATCAGGGTCTGGGAGTGTGGGATTACCCAGTAATATCAGGGTCTGGGAGTGTGGGATTACACAGTAATATTAGGGTCTGGGAGTGTGGGATTACCCAGTAATATCAGGGTCTGGGAGTGTGGGATTAACCAGTAATATCAGGGTCTGGGAGTGTGGGATTACCCAGTAATAACAGGATCTGGGAGTGTGGGATTACCCAGTAATATCACGGTCTGTGAGTGTGGGATTACCCAGTAATATCAGGGTCTGGGAGTGTGGGATTACCCAGTAATATCAGGGTCTGGGAGTGTGGGATTACCCAGTAATATCAGGGTCTGGGAGTGTGGGATTACCCAGTAATATCACGGTCTGTGAGTGTGGGATTACCCAGTAATATCACGGTTTGGGAGTGTGGGACTACCCAGTAATATCAGTGTCTGGGAGTGTGGGATTACCCAGTAATATCAGGGTCTGGGAGTGTGGGATTACTCAGTAATATCAGGTTCTGGGAGTGTGAGATTACCCAGTAATATCAGGGTGTGCGAGTGTGGCATTACCCAGTAATATCAGGGTCTGGGAGTGTGGGATTACCCAGTAATATCAGGTTCTGGGAGTGTGAGATTACCCAGTAATATCAGTGTGTGGGAGTGTGGGATTACCCAGTAATATCAGGGTCTGGGAGTGTGGGATTACCCAG
Organism: Pristiophorus japonicus; assembly: GCF_044704955.1. Taxonomy (NCBI): domain Eukaryota; kingdom Metazoa; phylum Chordata; class Chondrichthyes; family Pristiophoridae; genus Pristiophorus; species Pristiophorus japonicus. The sequence continues at coordinate 1,148,177 of NC_091985.1, read as the reverse complement.
TAATATCAGGGTCTGGGAGTGTGGGATTACCCAGTAATATCAGGGTCTGGGAATGTGGGATCACCCAGTAATATCAGGGTTTGGGAGTGTGGGATTACCCAGTAATATCAGGTTTTGGGAGTGTGGGATTACCCAGTAATATCAGGGTCTGGGAGTGTGGGATTACTCAGTAATATCACGGTCTGGGAGTGTGAGATTACCCAGTAATATCACGGTCTGGGAGTGTGGGATTACTCAGTAATATCAGGGTTAGGGAGTGTGGGATTACCCAGTAATTTCAGGGTCTGGGAGTGTGGGATTACCCAGTAATATCAGAGTCTGGGAGTGTGGGATTACCCAGAAATATCAGGGTCTGGGAGTGTGGTATTACCCAGTAATATCAGGGTCTGGGAGTGTGGGATTACCCAGTAATATCAGGGTCTGGGAGTGTGAGATTACCAAGTAATATCAGGGTCTGGGAGTGTGGTCTTACCCAGTAATATCAGGCTCTGGGAGTGTGGTATTACCCACTAATATCAGGGTCTGGGAGTGTGTGATTACCCAGTAATATCAGGGTCTGAGAGTGTGGGATTACCCAGTAATATCAGGGGCTGGGAGTGTGGGATTACCTAGTAATATCAGTGTCTGGGAGTGTGGGATTACCCAGTAATATCAGGGTCTCGGAGTGTGCGATTACACAGTAATATGAGGGTCTGGGAGTGTGGGATTACCCAGTAATATCAGGGTCTGGGAGTGTGGGATTACCCAGTAATATTAGGGTCTGGGAGTGTGGGATTACCCAGTAAGCTCAGGGTCTGGCAATGTGGGATTGCCCAGTAAAATCAGGATCTGGGAGTGTGGGATTACCCAGTAATATCAGGGTCAGGGAGTATGGGATTACCCAGTAATATCAGGGTCTGAGAGTGTGGGATTACCCAGTAAAATCAGGGTCTGGGAGTGTGGGATTACCCAGTAATATCAGGGTCTGGGAGTGTGGGATTACCCAGTCTGGAAGTTTGGGATTACCCAGTAATATCAGGGGCTGGGAGTGTGGTATTACCCAGTAATATCAGGGTTTGGGAGTGTGGGATTACCCATTACTATCAGGGTGTGGGAGTGTGTGATTACCCAGTAATATCAGGTTAGGGGAGTGTGGGATTACCCAGTAATATCAGGGTCTGGGAGTGTGGGATTACCCAGTCTGGGAGTTTGGGATTACCCAGTAATATCAGGGTCTGGGAGTGTGGTATTACCCAGTAATATCAGGGTTTGGTAGTGTGGGATTACCCAATACTATCAGGGTGTGGGAGTGTGTGATTACCCAGTAATATCAGGGTCTGAGAGTGTGGGATTACCCAGTAATATCAGGGTCTGTGAGTGTGGGAGTAACCAGTAATATCAGGGTCTGGGAGTGTGTGATTACCCAGTAATATCAGGGTCTGGGAGTGTGGGATTACCCAGTAATATCAGGGTCTGGGAGTGTGGGATTAACCAGTAATATCAGGGTCTGGGAGTGTGGGATTACCCAGTAATATCAGGGTCTGTGAGTGTGGGATTACCCAGTAATATCAGTGTCTGGGAGTGTGGCATTACCCAGTAATATCAGGGTCTGGGAGTGTGGGATTACCCAGTAATATCAGGGTCTGGGAGTGTGGGAGTACCCAGTAATATCAGGGTCTGGGAGTGTGGGATTACCCATGAATATCAGGGTCTGGGAGTGTGGGATTACCCAGTAATATCAGGGTTTGGGAGTGTGGGATTACCCAGTAATATCAGGGTCTGGGAGTGTGGGATTACCCAGTAATATCAGGGTCTGGGAGTGTGGGAGTACCCAGTAATATCAGGGTCTGGGAGTGTGGGATTACCCATGAATATCAGGGTCTGGGAGTGTGGAATTACCCAGTAATATCAGGGTTTGGGAGTGTGGGATTACCCAGTAATATCAGGGTCTGGGAGTGTGGGATTACCCAGTACTATCAGGGTGTGGGAGTGTGTGATTACCCAGTAATATCAGGGTCTGGGAGTGTGGGATTACCCAGTAATATCAGGGTCTGGGAGTGTGGGATTAACCAGTAATATCAGGGTCTGGGAGTGTGTGATTACCCAGTAATATCAGGGTCTGGGAGTGTGGGATTACCCAGTAATATCAGGGTCTGGGAGTGTGGGATTAACCAGTAATATCAGGGTCTGGGAGTGTGGGATTACCCAGTAATATCAGGGTCTGTGAGTGTGGGATTACCCAGTAATATCAGGGTCTGGGAGTGTGGGAGTACCCAGTAATATCAGGGTCTGGGAGTGTGGGATTACCCATGAATATCAGGGTCTGGGAGTGTGGAATTACCCAGTAATATCAGGGTTTGGGAGTGTGGGATTACCCAGTAATATCAGGGTCTGGGAGTGTGGGATTACCCAGTAATATCAGGGTCTGGGAGTGTGGGATTACCCAGTACTATCAGGGTGTGGGAGTGTGTGATTACCCAGTAATATCAGGGTCTGGGAGTGTGGGATTACCCAGTAATATCAGGGTCTGGGAGTGTGGGATTAACCAGTAATATCAGGGTCTGGGAGTGTGTGATTACCCAGTAATATCAGGGTCTGGGAGTGTGGGATTACCCAGTAATATCAGGGTCTGGGAGTGTGGGATTAACCAGTAATATCAGGGTCTGGGAGTGTGTGTTTACCCAGTAATATCAGGGTCTGGGAGTGTGGGATTACCCAGTAATATCAGGGTCTGGGAGTGTGGGAGTACCCAGTAATATCAGGGTCTGGGAGTGTGGGATTACCCATGAATATCAGGGTCTGGGAGTGTGGGATTACCCAGTAATATCAGGGTTTGGGAGTGTGGGATTACCCAGTAATATCAGGGTGTGGGAGTATGTGATTACCCAGTAATATCAGGGTCTGGGAGTGTGGGATTACCCAGTAATATCAGGGTCTGGGAGTGTGGGAGTACCCAGTAATATCAGGGTCTGGGAGTGTGGGATTACCCATGAATATCAGGGTCTGGGAGTGTGGAATTACCCAGTAATATCAGGGTTTGGGAGTGTGGGATTACCCAGTAATATCAGGGTGTGGGAGTGTGTGATTACCCAGTAATATCAGGGTCTGGGAGTGTGGGATTACCCAGTAATATCAGGGTCTGTGAGTGTGGGATTACCCAGTAATATCAGTGTCTGGGAGTGTGGGATTACCCAGTAATATCAGGGTGTGGGATTACCCAGTAATATCAGGGTCTGGGAATGTCGGATTACCCAGTAATATCAGGGTCTGGGAGTGTGGGAATACCCAGTAATATCAGGGTCTGTGAGTGTGGGATTACCCAGTAATATCAGGGTCTGGGAGTGTGGGATTAGTCAGTAATATCAGGGTCTGGGAGTGAGGGATTACACAGTAATATCAGGGTCTGGGAGTGTGGGATTACCCAGTAATATCAGGGTCTGGGAGTGTGGGATTACCCAGTAAGCTCAGGGTCTGGCAATGTGGGATTGCCCAGTAAAATCAGGATCTGGGAGTGTGGGATTACCCAGTCTGGGAGTTTGGGATTACCCAGTAATATCAGGGTCTGGGAGTGTGGTATTACCCAGTAATATCAGGGTTTGGGAGTGTGGGATTACCCAGTACTATCAGGGTGTGGGAGTGTCTGATTACCCAGTAATATCAGGTTCGGGGAGTGTGGGATTACCCAGTAATATCACGGTCTGGGAGTGTGGGATTACCCAGTCTGGGAGTTTGGGATTACCCAGTAATATCAGGGTCTGGGAGTGTGGTATTACCCAGTAATATCAGGGTTTGGTAGTGTGGGATTACCCAATACTATCAGGGTGTGGGAGTGTGTGATTACCCAGTAATATCAGGGTCTGGGAGTGTGGGATTACCCAGTAATATCAGGGTCTGGGAGTGTGGGAGTAACCAGTAATATCAGGGTCTGGAAGTGTGTGATTACCCAGTAATATCAGGGTCTGGGAGTGTGGGATTTCCCAGTAATATCAGGGTCTGGGAGTGTGGGATTAACCAGTAATATCAGGGTCTGGGAGTGTGGGATTACCCAGTAATATCAGGGTCTGTGAGTGTGGGATTACCCAGTAATATCAGTGTCTGGGAGTGTGGCATTACCCAGTAATATCAGGGTCTGGGAGTGTGGGATTACCCATGAATATCAGGGTCTGGGAGTGTGGGATTACCCAGTAATATCAGGGTTTGGGAGTGTGGGATTACCCAGTAATATCAGGGTGTGGGAGTATGTGATTACCCAGTAATATCAGGGTCTGGGAGTGTGGGATTACCCAGTAATATCAGGGTCTGGGAGTGTGGGAGTACCCAGTAATATCAGGGTCTGGGAGTGTGGGATTACCCATGAATATCAGGGTCTGGGAGTGTGGAATTACCCAGTAATATCAGGGTTTGGGAGTGTGGGATTACCCAGTAATATCAGGGTGTGGGAGTGTGTGATTACCCAGTAATATCAGGGTCTGGGAGTGTGGGATTACCCAGTAATATCAGGGTCTGTGAGTGTGGGATTACCCAGTAATATCAGTGTCTGGGAGTGTGGGATTACCCAGTAATATCAGGGTGTGGGATTACCCAGTAATATCAGGGTCTGGGAATGTCGGATTACCCAGTAATATCAGGGTCTGGGAGTGTGGGAATACCCAGTAATATCAGGGTCTGTGAGTGTGGGATTACCCAGTAATATCAGGGTCTGGGAGTGTGGGATTAGTCAGTAATATCAGGGTCTGGGAGTGAGGGATTACACAGTAATATCAGGGTCTGGGAGTGTGGGATTACCCAGTAATATCAGGGTCTGGGAGTGTGGGATTACCCAGTAAGCTCAGGGTCTGGCAATGTGGGATTGCCCAGTAAAATCAGGATCTGGGAGTGTGGGATTACCCAGTCTGGGAGTTTGGGATTACCCAGTAATATCAGGGTCTGGGAGTGTGGTATTACCCAGTAATATCAGGGTTTGGGAGTGTGGGATTACCCAGTACTATCAGGGTGTGGGAGTGTCTGATTACCCAGTAATATCAGGTTCGGGGAGTGTGGGATTACCCAGTAATATCACGGTCTGGGAGTGTGGGATTACCCAGTCTGGGAGTTTGGGATTACCCAGTAATATCAGGGTCTGGGAGTGTGGTATTACCCAGTAATATCAGGGTTTGGTAGTGTGGGATTACCCAATACTATCAGGGTGTGGGAGTGTGTGATTACCCAGTAATATCAGGGTCTGGGAGTGTGGGATTACCCAGTAATATCAGGGTCTGGGAGTGTGGGAGTAACCAGTAATATCAGGGTCTGGGAGTGTGTGATTACCCAGTAATATCAGGGTCTGGGAGTGTGGGATTTCCCAGTAATATCAGGGTCTGGGAGTGTGGGATTAACCAGTAATATCAGGGTCTGGGAGTGTGGGATTACCCAGTAATATCAGGGTCTGTGAGTGTGGGATTACCCAGTAATATCAGTGTCTGGGAGTGTGGCATTACCCAGTAATATCAGGGTCTGGGAGTGTGGGATTACCCATGAATATCAGGGTCTGGGAGTGTGGGATTACCCAGTAATATCAGGGTTTGGGAGTGTGGGATTACCCAGTAATATCAGGGTGTGGGAGTATGTGATTACCCAGTAATATCAGGGTCTGGGAGTGTGGGATTACCCAGTAATATCAGGGTCTGGGAGTGTGGGAGTACCCAGTAATATCAGGGTCTGGGAGTGTGGGATTACCCATGAATATCAGGGTCTGGGAGTGTGGAATTACCCAGTAATATCAGGGTTTGGGAGTGTGGGATTACCCAGTAATATCAGGGTGTGGGAGTGTGTGATTACCCAGTAATATCAGGGTCTGGGAGTGTGGGATTACCCAGTAATATCAGGGTCTGTGAGTGTGGGATTACCCAGTAATATCAGTGTCTGGGAGTGTGGGATTACCCAGTAATATCAGGGTGTGGGATTACCCAGTAATATCAGGGTCTGGGAATGTCGGATTACCCAGTAATATCAGGGTCTGGGAGTGTGGGAATACCCAGTAATATCAGGGTCTGTGAGTGTGGGATTACCCAGTAATATCAGGGTCTGGGAGTGTGGGATTAGTCAGTAATATCAGGGTCTGGGAGTGAGGGATTACACAGTAATATCAGGGTCTGGGAGTGTGGGATTACCCAGTAATATCAGGGTCTGGGAGTGTGGGATTACCCAGTAAGCTCAGGGTCTGGCAATGTGGGATTGCCCAGTAAAATCAGGATCTGGGAGTGTGGGATTACCCAGTCTGGGAGTTTGGGATTACCCAGTAATATCAGGGTCTGGGAGTGTGGTATTACCCAGTAATATCAGGGTTTGGGAGTGTGGGATTACCCAGTACTATCAGGGTGTGGGAGTGTCTGATTACCCAGTAATATCAGGTTCGGGGAGTGTGGGATTACCCAGTAATATCACGGTCTGGGAGTGTGGGATTACCCAGTCTGGGAGTTTGGGATTACCCAGTAATATCAGGGTCTGGGAGTGTGGTATTACCCAGTAATATCAGGGTTTGGTAGTGTGGGATTACCCAATACTATCAGGGTGTGGGAGTGTGTGATTACCCAGTAATATCAGGGTCTGGGAGTGTGGGATTACCCAGTAATATCAGGGTCTGGGAGTGTGGGAGTAACCAGTAATATCAGGGTCTGGGAGTGTGTGATTACCCAGTAATATCAGGGTCTGGGAGTGTGGGATTTCCCAGTAATATCAGGGTCTGGGAGTGTGGGATTAACCAGTAATATCAGGGTCTGGGAGTGTGGGATTACCCAGTAATATCAGGGTCTGTGAGTGTGGGATTACCCAGTAATATCAGTGTCTGGGAGTGTGGCATTACCCAGTAATATCAGGGTCTGGGAGTGTGGGATTACCCAGTAATATCAGGGTCTGGGAGTGTGGGAGTACCCAGTAATATCAGGGTCTGGGAGTGTGGGATTACCCATGAATATCAGGGTCTGGGAGTGTGGGATTACCCAGTAATATCAGGGTTTGGGAGTGTGGGATTACCCAGTAATCTCAGGGTCTGGGAGTGTGGGATTACCCAGTAATATCAGGGTCTGGGAGTGTGGGAGTACCCAGTAATATCAGGGTCTGGGAGTGTGGGATTACCCATGAATATCAGGGTCTGGGAGTGTGGAATTACCCAGTAATATCAGGGTCTGGGAGTGTGGGATTACCCAGTAATATCAGGGTCTGGGAGTGTGGGATTACCCAGTAATATCAGGGTCTGGGAGTGTGGGATTACCCAGTAATATCACGGTCTGTGAGTGTGGGATTACCCAGTAATATCACGGTCTGGGAGTGTGGGACTACCCAGTAATATCAGTGTCTGGGAGTGTGGGATTACCCAGTAATATCAGGGTCTGGGAGTGTGGGATTACTCAGTAATATCAGGTTCTGGGAGTGTGAGATTACCCAGTAATATCAGGGTGTGCGAGTGTGGCATTACCCAGTAATATCAGGGTCTGGGAGTGTGGGATTACCCAGTAATATCAGGTTCTGGGAGTGTGAGATTACCCAGTAATATCAGTGTGTGGGAGTGTGGGATTACCCAGTAATATCAGGGTCTGGGAGTGTGGGATTACCCAGTAATATCAGGGTCTGGGAGTGTGGGATTACCCAGTAATATCAGGGTCTGGGAATGTGGGATCACCCAGTAATATCAGGGTTTGGGAGTGTGGGATTACCCAGTAATATCAGGTTTTGGGAGTGTGGGATTACCCAGTAATATCAGGGTCTGGGAGTGTGGGATTACTCAGTAATATCACGGTCTGGGAGTGTGAGATTACCCAGTAATATCACGGTCTGGGAGTGTGGGATTACTCAGTAATATCAGGGTTAGGGAGTGTGGGATTACCCAGTAATTTCAGGGTCTGGGAGTGTGGGATTACCCAGTAATATCAGAGTCTGGGAGTGTGGGATTAACCAGAAATATCAGGGTCTGGGAGTGTGGTATTACCCAGTAATATCAGGGTCTGGGAGTGTGGGATTACCCAGTAATATCAGGGTCTGGGAGTGTGAGATTACCAAGTAATATCAGGGTCTGGGAGTGTGGTCTTACCCAGTAATATCAGGCTCTGGGAGTGTGGTATTACCCACTAATATCAGGGTCTGGGAGTGTGTGATTACCCAGTAATATCAGGGTCTGAGAGTGTGGGATTACCCAGTAATATCAGGGGCTGGGAGTGTGGGATTACCTAGTAATATCAGTGTCTGGGAGTGTGGGATTACCCAGTAATATCAGGGTCTCGGAGTGTGCGATTACACAGTAATATGAGGGTCTGGGAGTGTGGGATTACCAAGTAATATCAGGGTCTGGGAGTGTGGGATTACCCAGTAATATTAGGGTCTGGGAGTGTGGGATTACCCAGTAAGCTCAGGGTCTGGCAATGTGGGATTGCCCAGTAAAATCAGGATCTGGGAGTGTGGGATTACCCAGTAATATCAGGGTCAGGGAGTATGGGATTACCCAGTAATATCAGGGTCTGAGAGTGTGGGATTACCCAGTAATATCAGGGTCTGGGAGTGTGGGATTACCCAGTAATATCAGGGTCTGGGAGTGTGGGATTACCCAGTCTGGAAGTTTGGGATTACCCAGTAATATCAGGGGCTGGGAGTGTGGTATTACCCAGTAATATCAGGGTTTGGGAGTGTGGGATTACCCAGTACTATCAGGGTGTGGGAGTGTGTGATTACCCAGTAATATCAGGTTAGGGGAGTGTGGGATTACCCAGTAATATCAGGGTCTGGGAGTGTGGGATTACCCAGTCTGGGAGTTTGGGATTACCCAGTAATATCAGGGTCTGGGAGTGTGGTATTACCCAGTAATATCAGGGTTTGGTAGTGTGGGATTACCCAATACTATCAGGGTGTGGGAGTGTGTGATTACCCAGTAATATCAGGGTCTGAGAGTGTGGGATTACCCAGTAATATCAGGGTCTGTGAGTGTGGGAGTAACCAGTAATATCAGGGTCTGGGAGTGTGTGATTACCCAGTAATATCAGGGTCTGGGAGTGTGGGATTACCCAGTAATATCAGGGTCTGGGAGTGTGGGATTAACCAGTAATATCAGGGTCTGGGAGTGTGGGATTACCCAGTAATATCAGGGTCTGTGAGTGTGGGATTACCCAGTAATATCAGTGTCTGGGAGTGTGGCATTACCCAGTAATATCAGGGTCTGGGAGTGTGGGATTACCCAGTAATATCAGGGTCTGGGAGTGTGGGAGTACCCAGTAATATCAGGGTCTGGGAGTGTGGGATTACCCATGAATATCAGGGTCTGGGAGTGTGGGATTACCCAGTAATATCAGGGTTTGGGAGTGTGGGATTACCCAGTAATATCAGGGTCTGGGAGTGTGGGATTACCCAGTAATATCAGGGTTTGGGAGTGTGGGAGTACCCAGTAATATCAGGGTCTGGGAGTGTGGGATTACCCATGAATATCAGGGACTGGGAGTGTGGAATTACCCAGTAATATCAGGGTTTGGGAGTGTGGGATTACCCAGTAATATCAGGGTCTGGGAGTGTGGGATTACCCAGTAATATCAGGGTCTGGGAGTGTGGGATTACCCAGTACTATCAGGGTGTGGGAGTGTGTGATTACCCAGTAATATCAGGGTCTGGGAGTGTGGGATTACCCAGTAATATCAGGGTCTGGGAGTGTGGGATTAACCAGTAATATCAGGGTCTGGGAGTGTGTGATTACCCAGTAATATCAGGGTCTGGGAGTGTGGGATTACCCAGTAATATCAGGGTCTGGGAGTGTGGGATTAACCAGTAATATCAGGGTCTGGGAGTGTGGGATTACCCAGTAATATCAGGGTCTGTGAGTGTGGGATTACCCAGTAATATCAGGGTCTGGGAGTGTGTGTTTACCCAGTAATATCAGGGTCTGGGAGTGTGGGATTACCCAGTAATATCAGGGTCTGGGAGTGTGGGAGTACCCAGTAATATCAGGGTCTGGGAGTGTGGGATTACCCATGAATATCAGGGTCTGGGAGTGTGGGATTACCCAGTAATATCAGGGTTTGGGAGTGTGGGATTACCCAGTAATATCAGGGTGTGGGAGTATGTGATTACCCAGTAATATCAGGGTCTGGGAGTGTGGGATTACCCAGTAATATCAGGGTCTGGGAGTGTGGGAGTACCCAGTAATATCAGGGTCTGGGAGTGTGGGATTACCCATGAATATCAGGGTCTGGGAGTGTGGAATTACCCAGTAATATCAGGGTTTGGGAGTGTGGGATTACCCAGTAATATCAGGGTGTGGGAGTGTGTGATTACCCAGTAATATCAGGGTCTGGGAGTGTGGGATTACCCAGTAATATCAGGGTCTGTGAGTGTGGGATTACCCAGTAATATCAGGGTCTGGGAGTGTGGGATTACCCAGTCTGGGAGTTTGGGATTACCCAGTAATATCAGGGTCTGGGAGTGTGGTATTACCCAGTAATATCAGGGTTTGGTAGTGTGGGATTACCCAATACTATCAGGGTGTGGGAGTGTGTGATTACCCAGTAATATCAGGGTCTGAGAGTGTGGGATTACCCAGTAATATCAGGGTCTGTGAGTGTGGGAGTAACCAGTAATATCAGGGTCTGGGAGTGTGTGATTACCCAGTAATATCAGGGTCTGGGAGTGTGGGATTACCCAGTAATATCAGGGTCTGGGAGTGTGGGATTAACCAGTAATATCAGGGTCTGGGAGTGTGGGATTACCCAGTAATATCAGGGTCTGTGAGTGTGGGATTACCCAGTAATATCAGTGTCTGGGAGTGTGGCATTACCCAGTAATATCAGGGTCTGGGAGTGTGGGATTACCCAGTAATATCAGGGTCTGGGAGTGTGGGAGTACCCAGTAATATCAGGGTCTGGGAGTGTGGGATTACCCATGAATATCAGGGTCTGGGAGTGTGGGATTACCCAGTAATATCAGGGTTTGGGAGTGTGGGATTACCCAGTAATATCAGGGTCTGGGAGTGTGGGATTACCCAGTAATATCAGGGTTTGGGAGTGTGGGAGTACCCAGTAATATCAGGGTCTGGGAGTGTGGGATTACCCATGAATATCAGGGACTGGGAGTGTGGAATTACCCAGTAATATCAGGGTTTGGGAGTGTGGGATTACCCAGTAATATCAGGGTCTGGGAGTGTGGGATTACCCAGTAATATCAGGGTCTGGGAGTGTGGGATTACCCAGTACTATCAGGGTGTGGGAGTGTGTGATTACCCAGTAATATCAGGGTCTGGGAGTGTGGGATTACCCAGTAATATCAGGGTCTGGGAGTGTGGGATTAACCAGTAATATCAGGGTCTGGGAGTGTGTGATTACCCAGTAATATCAGGGTCTGGGAGTGTGGGATTACCCAGTAATATCAGGGTCTGGGAGTGTGGGATTAACCAGTAATATCAGGGTCTGGGAGTGTGGGATTACCCAGTAATATCAGGGTCTGTGAGTGTGGGATTACCCAGTAATATCAGGGTCTGGGAGTGTGTGTTTACCCAGTAATATCAGGGTCTGGGAGTGTGGGATTACCCAGTAATATCAGGGTCTGGGAGTGTGGGAGTACCCAGTAATATCAGGGTCTGGGAGTGTGGGATTACCCATGAATATCAGGGTCTGGGAGTGTGGGATTACCCAGTAATATCAGGGTTTGGGAGTGTGGGATTACCCAGTAATATCAGGGTGTGGGAGTATGTGATTACCCAGTAATATCAGGGTCTGGGAGTGTGGGATTACCCAGTAATATCAGGGTCTGGGAGTGTGGGAGTACCCAGTAATATCAGGGTCTGGGAGTGTGGGATTACCCATGAATATCAGGGTCTGGGAGTGTGGAATTACCCAGTAATATCAGGGTTTGGGAGTGTGGGATTACCCAGTAATATCAGGGTGTGGGAGTGTGTGATTACCCAGTAATATCAGGGTCTGGGAGTGTGGGATTACCCAGTAATATCAGGGTCTGTGAGTGTGGGATTACCCAGTAATATCAGTGTCTGGGAGTGTGGGATTACCCAGTAATATCAGGGTGTGGGATTACCCAGTAATATCAGGGTCTGGGAATGTCGGATTACCCAGTAATATCAGGGTCTGGGAGTGTGGGAATACCCAGTAATATCAGGGTCTGTGAGTGTGGGATTACCCAGTAATATCAGGGTCTGGGAGTGTGGGATTAGTCAGTAATATCAGGGTCTGGGAGTGAGGGATTACACAGTAATATCAGGGTCTGGGAGTGTGGGATTACCCAGTAATATCAGGGTCTGGGAGTGTGGGATTACCCAGTAAGCTCAGGGTCTGGCAATGTGGGATTGCCCAGTAAAATCAGGATCTGGGAGTGTGGGATTACCCAGTCTGGGAGTTTGGGATTACCCAGTAATATGAGGGTCTGGGAGTGTGGTATTACCCAGTAATATCAGGGTTTGGGAGTGTGGGATTACCCAGTACTATCAGGGTGTGGGCGTGTCTGATTACCCAGTAATATCAGGTTAGGGGAGTGTGGGATTACCCAGTAATATCACGGTCTGGGAGTGTGGGATTACCCAGTCTGGGAGTTTGGGATTACCCAGTAATATCAGAGTCTGGGAGTGTGGTATTACCCAGTAATATCAGGGTTTGGTAGTGTGGGATTACCCAATACTATCAGGGTGTGGGAGTGTGTGATTACCCAGTAATATCAGGGTCTGGGTGTGTGGGATTACCCAGTAATATCAGGGTCTGGGAGTGTGGGAGTAACCAGTAATATCAGGGTCTGGGAGTGTGTGATTACCCAGTAATATCAGGGTCTGGGAGTGTGGGATTTCCCAGTAATATCAGGCTCTGGGAGTGTGGGATTAACCAGTAATATCAGGGTCTGGGAGTGTGGGATTACCCAGTAATATCAGGGTCTGTGAGTGTGGGATTACCCAGTAATATCAGTGTCTGGGAGTGTGGCATTACCCAGTAATATCAGGGTCTGGGAGTGTGGGATTACCCAGTAATATCAGGGTCTGGGAGTGTGGGAGTACCCAGTAATATCAGGGTCTGGGAGTGTGGGATTACCCATGAATATCAGGGTCTGGGAGTGTGGAATTACCCAGTAATATCATGGTTTGGGAGTGTGGGATTACCCAGTAATATCAGGGTGTGGGAGTGTGTGATTACCCAGTAATATCAGGGTCTGGGAGTGTGGGATTACCCAGTAATATCAGGGTCTGTGAGTGTGGGATTACCCAGTAATATCAGTGTCTGGGAGTGTGGGATTACGCATTAATATCAGGGTCTGGGAGTGTGGGATTACCCAGTAATATTAGGGTCTGGAATGTGTGGGATTACCCAGTAATATCAGGGTCTGGGAGTGTGGGATTACCCAGTAATATCAGGGTCAGGGAGTGTGGGATTACCCAGTAATGTCAGGGTCTGGGAGTATGGGATTTCCCAGTAATATCACGGTCTGGGAGTGTGGGATTTCCCAGTAATATCAGGGTCTGGGAGTGTGGGATTGACGAGTAATATCAGGGTCTGGGAGTGTGGGATTACCCAGTAATATCAGGGTGGGGGAGTGTGGGATTACCCAGTAGTATCAGGGTCTGGGAGTGTGTGATTACCCAGTAATATCAGGGTCTGGGAGTGTGGGATTACTCAGTAATATCAGGGTCTGGGAGTGTGGGATTACCCAGTAATATCAGGGTCTGGGAGTGTGGGATTACCCAGTAATATCAGGGTCTGGGAGTTTGAGATTACCCAGCAATATCAGGGTGTGGGAGTGTGGGATTACCCAGTAATATCATGGTCTGGGAGTGTGGGATTACCCAGTAATATCAGGGTCTGGGAGTGAGGGATTACCCACTAATATCAGGGTCTGGGAGTGTGGGATCACCCAGCAATATCAGGGTCTGGGAGTGTGGGATTACCCAGTATAATCAGCGTCTAGGAGTGTGGGATTACCCAAAAATATCAGGGTCAGGGAGTGTGGGATTACCCAGTAATATCAGGGTCTGGGTGTGTGGGATTACCCAGTAATATCAGGGTCTGGGTGTGTGGGATTACCCAGTTATATCAGTGTCTGGTAGTGTGGGATTACCCAGTAATATCAGGGTCTGGGAGTGTGGGCTTACCCAGTATATCAGGGTCTGGGAGTGTGGGATTACCCAGTAAAATCAGGGTGTGGGAGTGTGGGATTATCCAGTAATATCAGGGTCTGGCAGTGTGGGATTACCCAGTAATATCAGGGTCTGGGAGTGTGGGATTACCCAGTAATATCAGGGTCTGGGAGTGTGGGATTACCCAGTAATATCAGGTTGTGGGAGAGTGGGATTATCCAGTAATATCAGAATCTGTGAGTGTGTGATTACCCAGTAATATCAGTGTCTGGGAGTGTGGGATTACCTAGTAATATCAGGGTTTGGGAGTGTGGGATTACCCAGTAATATCAGGGTCTGGGAGTGTGGGATTACGCAGTAATATTAGGGTCTGGGAGTGTGGGATTACCCAGTAATATCAGGGTCTGGGAGTGTGGGATTAACCAGTAATATCAGGGTCTGGGAGTGTGGGATTACCCAGTAATAACAGGGTCTGGGAGTGTGGGATTACCCAGTAATATCACGGTCTGTGAGTGTGGGATTACCCAGTAATATCAGGGTCTGGGAGTGTGGGATTACCCAGTAATATCAGGGTCTGGGAGTGTGGGATTACCCAGTAATATCAGGGTCTGGGAGTGTGGGATTACCCAGTAATATCACGGTCTGTGAGTGTGGGATTACCCAGTAATATCACGGTCTGGGAGTGTGGGACTACCCAGTAATATCAGTGTCTGGGAGTGTGGGATTGACCAGTAATATCAGGGTCTGGGAGTGTGGGATTTCTCAGTAATATCAGGTTCTGGGAGTGTGAGATTACCCAGTAATATCAGGGTCTGGGAGTGTGGGATTTCCCAGTAATATCAGGGTCTGGGAGTGTGGGATTACCCAGTAATATCAGGTTCTGGGAGTGTGAGATTACCCAGTAATATCAGCGTGTGGGAGTGTGGGATTACCCAGTAATATCAGGGTCTGGGAGTGTGGGATTACCCAGTAATATCAGGGTCTGGGAGTGTGGGATTACCCAGTAATATCAGGGTCTGGGAATGTGGGATCACCCAGTAATATCAGGGTTTGGGAGTGTGGGATTACCCAGTAATATCAGGGTGTGGGAGTGTGGGATTACCCAGTAATATCAGGGTCTGGGAGTGTGGGATTACTCAGTAATATCACGGTCTGGGAGTGTGAGATTACCCAGTAATATCACGGTCTGGGAGTGTGGGATTACTCAGTAATATCAGGGTTAGAGAGTGTGGGATTACCCAGTAATTTCAGGGTCTGGGAGTGTGGGATTACCCAGTAATATCAGAGTCTGGGAGTGTGGGATTACCCAGAAATATCAGGGTCTGGGAGTGTGGGATTACCCAGTAATATCAGGGTCTGGGAGTGTGGGGTTACCCAGTAATATCAGGGTCTGGGAGTGTGGGATTCCCCAGTAATGTCAGGTTCTGGGAGTGTGGGATTACCCAGTAATATCAGGGTGTGGGAGTGTGGGATTACCCAGTAATATCAGGGTCTGGGAGAGTAGGATTACCCAGTAATATCAGGGTCTGGGAGTGTGGGATTACCCAGTAATATCAGGGTCTGGGAGTGTGGGATGATCCAGTAATATCAGGATCAGGGAGTGTGGGATTACCCAGTAATATCAGGGTCAGGGAGTGTGAGATTACCCAGTAATATCAGGGTCTGGGAGTGTGGGATTACTCAGTAATATCAGGGTCTGGGAGTGTGGGATTACCCAGTAATATCAGGGTCTGGGAGTGTGGGAGTACCCAGTAATATCAGGGTCAGGGAGTGTGGGATTACCCATGAATATCAGGGTCTGGGAGTGTGGAATTACCCAGTAATATCAGGGTTTGGGAGTGTGGGATTACCCAGTAATATCAGGGTGTGGGAGTGTGTGATTACCCAGTAATATCAGGGTCTGGGAGTGTGGGATTACCCAGTAATATCAGGGTCTGTGAGTGTGGGATTACCCAGTAATATCAGTGTCTGGGAGTGTGGGATTACCCAGTAATATCAGGGTCTGGGTGTGTGGGATTACCCAGTAATATCAGGGTCTGGGAGTGTGGGAGTACCCAGTAATATCAGGGTCTGGGAGTGTGGGATTACCCAGTAATATCAGGGTCTGGGAGTGTGGGATTACCCAGTAATATTAGGGTCTGGGAGTGTGGGATTACCCAGTAATATCAGGGTCTGTGAGTGTGGGATTACCCAGTAATATCAGGGTCAGGGAGTGTGGGATTACCCAGTAATGTCAGGGTCTGGGAGTGTGGGATTACCCACTAATATCACGGTCTGTGAGTGTGGGATTACCCAGTAATATCCGGGTCTGGGAGTGTGGGATTACCCAGTAATATCAGGGTCTGGGACTGTGGGATTACCCAGTAATATCAGGGTCTGGGAGTGTGGGATTACCCAGTAATATCAGGGTCTGGGAGTATGGGATTACCCAGTAATATCACGGTCTGGGAGTGTGGGATTTCCCAGTGATATCAGGGTCTGGGAGTGTGGGATTGACGAGTAATATCAGGGTCTGGGAGTGTGGGATTACCCAGTAATATCAGGGTGGGTGAGAGTGGGATTACCCAGTAATATCAGGGTCTGGGAGTGTGTGATTACCCAGTAATATCAGGGTCTGGGAGTGTGGGATTACCCAGTAATATCAGGGTCTGGGAGTGTGAGATTACCCAGTAATATCAGGGTCTGGGAGTGTGGGATTACCCAGTAATATCAGGGTCTGGGAGTTTGAGATTACCCAGCAATATCAGGGTGTGGGAGTGTGGGATTACCCAGTAATATCAGGGTCTGGGAGTGTGGGATTACCCAGTAATAGCAGGGTCTGGGAGTGAGGGATTACCCACTAATATCAGGGTCTGGGAGTGTGGGATCACCCAGCAATATCAGGGTCTGGGAGTGTGGGATTACCCAGTAATATCAGGGTCTAGGAGTGTGGGATTACCCAGTAATATCAGGGTCAGGGAGTGTGGGATTACCCAGTAATATCAGGGTCCGGGAGTGTGGGATTATCCAGAAATATCAGGGTCTGGGAGTGTGGGATTACCCAGTAATATCAGGGTCTCGGAGTGTGGGATTACCCAGCAATATCAGAGTCTGGGAGTATGGGATTACCCAGTAATATCAGGGTCTGGGAGTGTGGGATTACCCAGTAAAATCAGGGTGTGGGAGTGTGGGATTATCCAGTAATATCAGGGTCTGGCAGTGTGGGATTACCCAGTAATATCAGGGTCAGGGAGTGTGGGATTACCCAGTAATATCAGGGTCTGGGAGTGTGGGATTACCCAGTAATATCAGGTTGTGGGAGAGTGGGATTATCCAGTAATATCAGAGTCTGTGAGTGTGTGATTACCCAGTAATATCAGTGTCTGGGAGTGTGGGATTACCTAGTAATATCAGGGTCTGGGAGTGTGGGATTACCCAGTAATATCAGGGTCTGGGAGTGTGGGATTACACAGTAATATTAGGGTCTGGGAGTGTGGGATTACCCAGTAATATCAGGGTCTGGGAGTGTGGGATTAACCAGTAATATCAGGGTCTGGGAGTGTGGGATTACCCAGTAATAACAGGATCTGGGAGTGTGGGATTACCCAGTAATATCACGGTCTGTGAGTGTGGGATTACCCAGTAATATCAGGGTCTGGGAGTGTGGGATTGCCCAGTAATATCAGGGGCTGGGAGTGTGGGATTACCCAGTAATATCAGGGTCTGGGAGTGTGGGATTACCCAGTAATATCACGGTCTGTGAATGTGGGATTACCCAGTAATATCACGGTCTGGGAGTGTGGGACTACCCAGTAATATCAGTGTCTGGGAGTGTGGGATTACCCA
This sequence comes from Pristiophorus japonicus, assembly GCF_044704955.1. Lineage (NCBI taxonomy): Eukaryota > Metazoa > Chordata > Chondrichthyes > Pristiophoridae > Pristiophorus > Pristiophorus japonicus. The sequence goes on along the minus strand of NC_091985.1, from coordinate 1,130,299 downwards.
GTAATATCAGGGTCTGGGAGTGTGGGATTACTCAGTAATATCAGGTTCTGGGAGTGTGAGATTACCCAGTAATATCAGGGTGTGCGAGTGTGGCATTACCCAGTAATATCAGGGTCTGGGAGTGTGGGATTACCCAGTAATATCAGGTTCTGGGAGTGTGAGATTACCCAGTAATATCAGTGTGTGGGAGTGTGGGATTACCCAGTAATATCAGGGTCTGGGAGTGTGGGATTACCCAGTAATATCAGGGTCTGGGAGTGTGGGATTACCCAGTAATATCAGGGTCTGGGAATGTGGGATCACCCAGTAATATCAGGGTTTGGGAGTGTGGGATTACCCAGTAATATCAGGTTTTGGGAGTGTGGGATTACCCAGTAATATCAGGGTCTGGGAGTGTGGGATTACTCAGTAATATCATGGTCTGGGAGTGTGAGATTACCCAGTAATATCACGGTCTGGGAGTGTGGGATTACTCAGTAATATCAGGGTTAGGGAGTGTGGGATTACCCAGTAATTTCAGAGTCTGGGAGTGTGGGATTACCCAGTAATATCAGAGTCTGGGAGTGTGGGATTACCCAGAAATATCAGGGTCTGGGAGTGTGGGATTACCCAGTAATATCAGGGTCTGGGAGTGTGGGATTACCCAGTAATATCAGGCTCTGGGAGTGTGAGATTACCAAGTAATATCAGGGTCTGGGAGTGTGGTCTTACCCAGTAATATCAGGCTCTGGGAGTGTGGTATTACCCACTAATATCAGGGTCTGGGAGTGTGTGATTACCCAGTAATATCAGGGTCTGAGAGTGTGGGATTACCCAGTAATATCAGGGGCTGGGAGTGTGGGATTACCTAGTAAAATCAGTGTCTGGGAGTGTGGGATTACCCAGTAATATCAGGGTCTCGGAGTGTGCGATTACACAGTAATATGAGGGTCTGGGAGTGTGGGATTACCCAGTAATATCAGGGTCTGGGAGTGTGGGATTACCCAGTAATATTAGGGTCTGGGAGTGTGGGATTACCCAGTAATATCAGGGTCTGGGAGTGTGGGATTACCCAGTAATATCAGGATCTGGGAGTGTGGGATTACCCAGTAATATCAGGGTCTGGGAATGTGGGATTACCCAGTAATATCAGGGTGTGTGAGTGTGGGATTACCCAGTAATATCAGGGTGTGTGAGTGTGCGATTACCCAGTAATATCAAGGTCTGGGAGTGTGGGATTACCCAGTAATATCAGGGTCTGGGAGTGTTGGATTATCCAGTAATATCAGAGTCTGGGAGAATGGGATTACCCAGTAATATCAGGGTCTGGAAGTGTGGGATTACCCAGTAATATCAGGGTCTGAGAGTGTGGGATTACCCAGTAATATCAGGGTCTGGGAGTGTGGGATTACCCAGTAATATAAGGGTCTGGGAGTGTGGCATTACCCAGTAATATCAGGGTCTGGGAGTGTGGGATTACCCAGTAATATCAGGGTCTGGGAGTGTGGGATTACCCAGTAATATCAGGGTCTGGGAGTGTGGGATTACCCAGTAATATCAGGTTCTGTTAGTGTGGGAGTACCCAGTAATATCACGGTCGGGGAGTGTGGGATTATGCAGTAATATCAGCGTCTGTGAGTGTGGGATTACCCAGTAATATCAGGGTGTGTGAGTGTGGGATTACCCAGTAATATCAGGGTGTGGGAGTGTGGGATTACCCAGTAATATCAGGGTCTGGGAGTGTGAGATTACCCAGTAATATCAGGGTGTGTGAGTGTGGGATTCCCCAGTAATATCAGGGTCTGAGAGTGCGGGATTACCCAGTAATATCAGTGTCTGTGAGTGTGAGATTATCCAGTAATAACAGGTTCTGGGAGTGTGGGATTACCCAGTAATATCAGGGTCTGGGAGTGTGGGATTACCCAGTAATATCAGGGTCTGGGAGTGTGAGATTACCCAGTAATATCAGGGTCTGGGAGTGTGGGATTACCCAGTAATATCAGGGTCTGGGAATGTGGGATTACCCAGTAATATCAGGGTCTGGGAGAGTGGGATTACCCAGTAATATCAGGGACTGGGAGTGTGGGATTACCCAGTAATATCATGGTCTGGGAGTGTGGGATTATCCAGTAATATCAGGGTCTGGCAGTGTGGGATTACCCAGTAATATCAGGCTCTGGGAGTGTGGTATTACCCACTAATATCAGGGTCTGGGAGTGTGTGATTACCCAGTAATATCAGGGTCTGAGATTGTAGGATTACCCAGTAATATCAGGGGCTGGGAGTGTGGGATTACCTAGTAATATCAGTGTCTGGGAGTGTGGGATTACCCAGTAATATCAGGGTCTCGGAGTGTGCGATTACACAGTAATATCAGGGTCTGGGAGTGTGGGATTACCCACTAATATCAGAGTCTGGGAGTGTGGGATTACCCAGTAATATCAGGGTCTGGGAGTGTGGAATTACCCAGTAATATCAGGGTCTGGGAGTGTGGGATTACCCAGTAATATCAGGGTCTGTGAGTGTCGGATTACCCAGTAATATCTGGGTCTGGGATTGTGGGATTACCCAGTAATATCATGGTCTGGGAGTGTGTGATTACCAAGTAATATCAGGGTCTGTGAGTGTGGGATTACCCAGTAATATCAGGGTGTGTGAGTGTGGGATTACCCAGTAATATCAGGGTGTGTGAGTGTGGGATTACCCAGTAATATCAGGGTCTGGGAGTGTGGAATTACCCAGTAATATCAGGGTCTGGGAGTGTTGGATTATCCAGTAATTTCAGAGTCTGGGAGAATGGGATTACCCAGTAATATCAGGGTCTGGAAGTGTGGGATTACCCAGTAATATCAGGGTCTGGGAGTGTGGGATTTCCCAGTAATATCAGGGTCTGGGAGTGTGGGATTACCCAGTAATATCAGGGTCTGGTGTGTGGGATTACCCAGTTATATCAGGGTCTGGGAGTGTGGGATTACCCAGTAATATCAGGGTCTGGGAGTGTGGGATTACCCAGTAATATCAGGGTGTGTGAGTGTGGGATTAGCCAGTAATATCAGGGTCTGGGAGTATGAGATTAACCAGTAATATCAGGGTCTGGGAGTGTGGGATTACCCACTAATATCAGGGTCTGGGAGTGTGGGATTACCCAGTAATATCAGGGTCTGGGAGTGTGGAATTACCCAGTAATATCAGGGTCTGGGAGTGTGGGATTACCCAGTAATATCAGGGTGTGTGAGTGTGGGATTACCCAGTAATATCAGGATCTGGGAGTGTGGGATTACCCAGTATTATCAGGGTCTGGGAGTGTGGGATTACCCAGTAATATCAGGGTCTGGGAGTGTGGGATTACCCAGTAATATCAGGGTCTGGTGTGTGGGATTACCCAGTTATATCAGGGTCTGGGAGTGTGGGATTACCCAGTAATATCAGGGTCTGGGAGTGTGGGATTACCCAGTAATATCAGGGTGTGTGAGTGTGGGATTAGCCAGTAATATCAGGGTCTGGGAGTGTGAGATTAACCAGTAATATCAGGGTCTGGGAGTGTGGGATTACCCAGTAATATCAGGGTCTGGGAGTGTGTGATTACCCAGTAATATCAGGGTCTGGGAGTGTGGGATTTCCCAGTAATATCAGGGTCTGGGTGTGTGGGATTACCCAGTAATATCAGGGTCTTGGAGTGTGGGAGTACCCAGTAATATCAGGGTCTGGGAGTGTGGGATTACCCAGTAATATCAGGGTCTGGGAGTGTGGGATTACCCAGTAATATTAGGGTCTGGAATGTGTGGGATTACCCAGTAATATCATGGTCTGGGAGTGTGGGATTACCCAGTAATATCAGGGTCAGGGAGTGTGGGATTACCCAGTAATGTCAGGGTCTGGGAGTATGGGATTTCCCAGTAATATCACGGTCTGGGAGTGTGGGATTTCCCAGTAATATCAGGGTCTGGGAGTGTGGGATTGACGAGTAATATCAGGGTCTGGGAGTGTGGGATTACCCAGTAATATCAGGGTGGGGGAGTGTGGGATTACCCAGTAGTATCAGGGTCTGGGAGTGTGTGATTACCCAGTAATATCAGGGTCTGGGAGTGTGGGATTACTCAGTAATATCAGGGTCTGGGAGTGTGGGATTACCCAGTAATATCAGGGTCTGGGAGTGTGGGATTACCCAGTAATATCAGGGTCTGGGAGTTTGAGATTACCCAGCAATATCAGGGTGTGGGAGTGTGGGATTACCCAGTAATATCATGGTCTGGGAGTGTGGGATTACCCAGTAATATCAGGGTCTGGGAGTGAGTGATTACCCACTAATATCAGGTTCTGGGAGTGTGGGATCACACAGCAATATCAGGGTCTGGGAGTGTGGGATTACCCAGTAATATCAGGGTCTAGGAGTGTGGGATTACCCAAAAATATCAGGGTCAGGGAGTGTGGGATTACCCAGTAATATCAGGGTCTGGGCGTGTGGGATTACCCAGTAATATCAGGGTCTGGGTGTGTGGGATTACCCAGTTATATCAGTGTCTGGTAGTGTGGGATTACCCAGTAATATCAGGGTCTGGGAGTGTGGGCTTACCCAGTATATCAGGGTCTGGGAGTGTGGGATTACCCAGTAAAATCAGGGTGTGGGAGTGTGGGATTATCCAGTAATATCAGGGTCTGGCAGTGTGGGATTACCCAGTAATATCAGGGTCTGGGAGTGTGGGATTACCCAGTAATATCAGGGTCTGGGAGTGTGGGATTACCCAGTAATATCAGGGTCTGGGAGTGTGGGATTACCCAGTAATATCAGGGTCTGGTGTGTGGGATTACCCAGTTATATCAGGGTCTGGGAGTGTGGGATTACCCAGTAATATCAGGGTCTGGGAGTGTGGGATTACCCAGTAATATCAGGGTGTGTGAGTGTGGGATTAGCCAGTAATATCAGGGTCTGGGAGTGTGAGATTAACCAGTAATATCAGGGTCTGGGAGTGTGGGATTACCCAGTAATATCAGGGTCTGGGAGTGTGTGATTACCCAGTAATATCAGGGTCTGGGAGTGTGGGATTTCCCAGTAATATCAGGGTCTGGGTGTGTGGGATTACCCAGTAATATCAGGGTCTTGGAGTGTGGGAGTACCCAGTAATATCAGGGTCTGGGAGTGTGGGATTACCCAGTAATATCAGGGTCTGGGAGTGTGGGATTACCCAGTAATATTAGGGTCTGGAATGTGTGGGATTACCCAGTAATATCATGGTCTGGGAGTGTGGGATTACCCAGTAATATCAGGGTCAGGGAGTGTGGGATTACCCAGTAATGTCAGGGTCTGGGAGTATGGGATTTCCCAGTAATATCACGGTCTGGGAGTGTGGGATTTCCCAGTAATATCAGGGTCTGGGAGTGTGGGATTGACGAGTAATATCAGGGTCTGGGAGTGTGGGATTACCCAGTAATATCAGGGTGGGGGAGTGTGGGATTACCCAGTAGTATCAGGGTCTGGGAGTGTGTGATTACCCAGTAATATCAGGGTCTGGGAGTGTGGGATTACTCAGTAATATCAGGGTCTGGGAGTGTGGGATTACCCAGTAATATCAGGGTCTGGGAGTGTGGGATTACCCAGTAATATCAGGGTCTGGGAGTTTGAGATTACCCAGCAATATCAGGGTGTGGGAGTGTGGGATTACCCAGTAATATCATGGTCTGGGAGTGTGGGATTACCCAGTAATATCAGGGTCTGGGAGTGAGTGATTACCCACTAATATCAGGTTCTGGGAGTGTGGGATCACACAGCAATATCAGGGTCTGGGAGTGTGGGATTACCCAGTAATATCAGGGTCTAGGAGTGTGGGATTACCCAAAAATATCAGGGTCAGGGAGTGTGGGATTACCCAGTAATATCAGGGTCTGGGCGTGTGGGATTACCCAGTAATATCAGGGTCTGGGTGTGTGGGATTACCCAGTTATATCAGTGTCTGGTAGTGTGGGATTACCCAGTAATATCAGGGTCTGGGAGTGTGGGCTTACCCAGTATATCAGGGTCTGGGAGTGTGGGATTACCCAGTAAAATCAGGGTGTGGGAGTGTGGGATTATCCAGTAATATCAGGGTCTGGCAGTGTGGGATTACCCAGTAATATCAGGGTCTGGGAGTGTGGGATTACCCAGTAATATCAGGGTCTGGGAGTGTGGGATTACCCAGTAATATCAGGTTGTGGGAGAGTGGGATTATCCAGTAATATCAGAGTCTGTGAGTGTGTGATTACCCAGTAATATCAGTGTCTGGGAGTGTGGGATTACCTAGTAATATCAGGGTTTGGGAGTGTGGGATTACCCAGTAATATCAGGGTCTGGGAGTGTGGGATTACACAGTAATATTAGGGTCTGGGAGTGTGGGATTACCCAGTAATATCAGGGTCTGGGAGTGTGGGATTAACCAGTAATATCAGGGTCTGGGAGTGTGGGATTACCCAGTAATAACAGGGTCTGGGAGTGTGGGATTACCCAGTAATATCACGGTCTGTGAGTGTGGGATTACCCAGTAATATCAGGGTCTGGGAGTGTGGGATTAACCAGTAATATCAGGGTCTGGGAGTGTGGGATTACCCAGTAATATCACGGTCTGTGAGTGTGGGATTACCCAGTAATATCACGGTCTGGGAGTGTGGGACTACCCAGTAATATCAGTGTCTGGGAGTGTGGGATTGACCAGTAATATCAGGGTCTGGGAGTGTGGGATTTCTCAGTAATATCAGGTTCTGGGAGTGTGAGATTACCCAGTAATATCAGCGTGTGGGAGTGTGGGATTACCCAGTAATATCAGGGTCTGGGAGTGTGGGATTACCCAGTAATATCAGGGTCTGGGAGTGTGGGATTACCCAGTAATATCAGGGTCTGGGAATGTGGGATCACCCAGTAATATCAGGGTTTGGGAGTGTGGGATTACCCAGTAATATCAGGGTGTGGGAGTGTGGGTTTACACAGTAATATCAGGGTCTGGGAGTGTGGGATTACTCAGTAATATCACGGTCTGGGAGTGTGAGATTACCCAGTAATATCACGGTCTGGGAGTGTGGGATTACTCAGTAATATCAGGGTTAGAGAGTGTGGGATTACCCAGTAATTTCAGGGTCTGGGAGTGTGGGATTACCCAGTAATATCAGAGTCTGGGAGTGTGGGATTACCCAGAAATATCAGGGTCTGGGAGTGTGGGATTACCCAGTAATATCAGGGTCTGGGAGTGTGGGATTACCCAGTAATATCAGGGTCTGGGAGTGTGGGATTCCCCAGTAATGTCAGGTTCTGGGAGTGTGGGATTACCCAGTAATATCAAGGTGTGGGAGTGTGGGATTACCAAGTAATATCAGGGTCTGGGAGAGTAGGATTACCCAGTAATATCAGGGTCTGGGAGTGTGGGATTACCCAGTAATATCAGGGTCTGGGAGTGTGGTATGATCCAGTAATATCAGGATCAGGGAGTGTGGGATTACCCAGTAATATCAGGGTCAGGGAGTGTGAGATTACCCAGTAATATCAGGGTCTGGGAGTGTGGGATTACTCAGTAATATCAGGGTCTGGGAGTGTGGGATTACCCAGTAATGTCAGGGTCTGGGAGTGTGGGAGTAATCAGTAATATCAGGGTCTGGGAGTGTGGGATTACCCATGAATATCAGGGTCTGGGAGTGTGGAATTACCCAGTAATATCAGGGTTTGGGAGTGTGGGATTACCCAGTAATATCAGGGTGTGGGAGTGTGTGATTACCCAGTAATATCAGGGTCTGGGAGTGTGGGATTACCCAGTAATATCAGGGTCTGTGAGTGTGGGATTACCCAGTAATATCAGTGTCTGGGAGTGTGGGATTACCCAGTAATATCAGGGTCTGGGTGTGTGGGATTACCCAGTAATATCAGGGTCTGGGAGTGTGGGAGTACCCAGTAATATCAGGGTCTGGGAGTGTGGGATTACCCAGTAATATCAGGGTCTGGGAGTGTGGGATTACCCAGTAATATTAGGGTCTGGGAGTGTGGGATTACCCAGTAATATCAGGGTCTGTGAGTGTGGGATTACCCAGTAATATCAGGGTCAGGGAGTGTGGGATTACCCAGTAATGTCAGGGTCTGGGAGTGTGGGATTACCCACTAATTTCACGGTCTGTGAGTGTGGGATTACCAGTAATATCCGGGTCTGGGAGTGTGGGATTTCCCAGTAATATCAGGGTCTGGGAGTGTGGGATTGACGAGTAATATCAGGGTCTGGGAGTGTGGGATTACCCAGTAATATCAGGGTGGGTGAGTGTGGGATTACCCAGTAATATCAGGGTCTGGGAGTGTGTGATTACCCAGTAATATCAGGGTCTGGGAGTGTGGGATTACCCAGTAATATCAGGGTCTGGGAGTGTGAGATTACCCAGTAATATCAGGGTCTGGGAGTGTGGGATTACCCAGTAATATCAGGGTCTGGGAGTTTGAGATTACCCAGCAATATCAGGGTGTGGGAGTGTGGGATTACCCAGTAATATCAGGGTCTGGGAGTGTGGGATTACCCAGTAATATCAGGGTCTGGGAGTGAGGGATTACCCACTAATATCAGGGTCTGGGAGTGTGGGATCATCCAGCAATATCAGGGTCTGGGAGTGTGGGATTACCCAGTAATATCAGGGTCTAGGAGTGTGGGATTACCCAGTAATATCAGGGTCAGGGAGTGTGGGATTACCCAGTAATATCAGGGTCCGGGAGTGTGGGATTATCCAGAAATATCAGGGTCTGGGAGTGTGGGATTACCCAGTAATATCAGGGTCTCGGAGTGTGGGATTACCCAGCAATATCAGAGTCTGGGAGTATGGGATTACCCAGTAATATCAGGGTCTGGGAGTGTGGGATTACCCAGTAAAATCAGGGTGTGGGAGTGTGGGATTATCCAGTAATATCAGGGTCTGGCAGTGTGGGATTACCCAGTAATATCAGGGTCTGGGAGTGTGGGATTACCCAGTAATATCAGGGTCTGGGAGTGTGGGATTACCCAGTAATATCAGGTTGTGGGAGAGTGGGATTATCCAGTAATATCAGAGTCTGTGAGTGTGTGATTACCCAGTAATATCAGTGTCTGGGAGTGTGGGATTACCTAGTAATATCAGGGTGTGGGAGTGTGGGATTACCCAGTAATATCAGGGTATGGGAGTGTGGGATTACACAGTAATATTAGGGTCTGGGAGTGTGGGATTACCCAGTAATATCAGGGTCTGGGAGTGTGGGATTAACCAGTAATATCAGGGTCTGGGAGTGTGGGATTACCCAGTAATAACAGGATCTGGGAGTGTGGGATTACCCAGTAATATCACGGTCTGTGAGTGTGGGATTACCCAGTAATATCAGGGTCTGGGAGTGTGGGATTACCCAGTAATATCAGGGTCTGGGAGTGTGGGATTACCCAGTAATATCAGGGTCTGGGAGTGTGGGATTACCCAGTAATATCACGGTCTGGGAGTGTGGGACTACCCAGTAATATCAGTGTCTGGGAGTGTGGGATTACCCAGTAATATCAGGGTCTGGGAGTGTGGGATTACTCAGTAATATCAGGTTCTGGGAGTGTGAGATTACCCAGTAATATCAGTGTGTGCGAGTGTGGCATTACCCAGTAATATCAGGGTCTGGGAGTGTGGGATTACCCAGTAATATCAGGTTCTGGGAGTGTGAGATTACCCAGTAATATCAGTGTGTGGGAGTGTGGGATTACCCAGTAATATCAGGGTCTGGGAGTGTGGGATTACCCAGTAATATCAGGGTCTGGGAGTGTGGGATTACCCAGTAATATCAGGGTCTGGGAATGTGGGATCACCCAGTAATATCAGGGTTTGGGAGTGTGGGATTACCCAGTAATATCAGGTTTTGGGAGTGTGGGATTACCCAGTAATATCAGGGTCTGGGAGTGTGGGATTACTCAGTAATATCACGGTCTGGGAGTGTGAGATTACCCAGTAATATCACGGTCTGGGAGTGTGGGATTACTCAGTAATATCAGGGTTAGGGAGTGTGGGATTACCCAGTAATTTCAGGGTCTGGGAGTGTGGGATTACCCAGTAATATCAGAGTCTGGGAGTGTGGGATTACCCAGAAATATCAGGGTCTGGGAGTGTGGGATTACCCAGTAATATCAGGGTCTGGGAGTGTGGGATTACCCAGTAATATCAGGCTCTGGGAGTGTGAGATTACCAAGTAATATCAGGGTCTGGGAGTGTGGTCTTACCCAGTAATATCAGGCTCTGGGAGTGTGGTATTACCCACTAATATCAGGGTCTGGGAGTGTGTGATTACCCAGTAATATCAGGGTCTGAGAGTGTGGGATTACCCAGTAATATCAGGGGCTGGGAGTGTGGGATTACCTAGTAATATCAGTGTCTGGGAGTGTGGGATTACCCAGTAATATCAGGGTCTCGGAGTGTGCGATTACACAGTAATATGAGGGTCTGGGAGTGTGGGATTACCCAGTAATATCAGGGTCTGGGAGTGTGGGATTACCCAGTAATATTAGGGTCTGGGAGTGTGGGATTACCCAGTAATATCAGGGTCTGGGAGTGTGGGATTACCCAGTAATATCAGGGTCTGGGAGTGTGGGATTACCCAGTAATATAAGGGTCTGTGAGTGTGGGATTACCCAGTAATATCAGGGTGTGTGAGTGTGGGATTACCCAGTAATATCAGGGTGTGTGAGTGTGCGATTACCCAGTAATATCAAGGTCTGGGAGTGTGGGATTACCCAGTAATATCAGGGTCTGGGAGTGTTGGATTATCCAGTAATATCAGAGTCTGGGAGAATGGGATTACCCAGTAATATCAGGGTCTGGAAGTGTGGGATTACCCAGTAATATCAGGGTCTGAGAGTGTGGGATTACCCAGTAATATCAGGGTCTGGGAGTGTGGAATTACCCAGTAATATAAGGGTCTGGGAGTGTGGCATTACCCAGTAATATCAGGGTCTGGGAGTGTGGGATTACCCAGTAATATCAGGGTCTGGGAGTGTGGGATTACCCAGTAATATCAGGGTCTGGGAGTGTGGGATTACCCAGTAATATCAGGTTCTGTTAGTGTGGGAGTACCCAGTAATATCACGGTCGGGGAGTGTGGGATTATGCAGTAATATCAGCGTCTGTGAGTGTGGGATTACCCAGTAATATCAGGGTGTGTGAGTGTGGGATTACCCAGTAATATCAGGGTGTGGGAGTGTGGGATTACCCAGTAATATCAGGGTCTGGGAGTGTGAGATTACCCAGTAATATCACGGTGTGTGAGTGTGGGATTCCCCAGTAATATCAGGGTCTGAGAGTGTGGGATTACCCAGTAATATCAGTGTCTGTGAGTGTGAGATTATCCAGTAATATCAGGTTCTGGGAGTGTGGGATTACCCAGTAATATCAGGGTCTGGGAGTGTGGGATTACCCAGTAATATCAGGGTCTGGGAGTGTGAGATTACCCAGTAATATCAGGGTCTGGGAGTGTGGGATTACCCAGTAATATCAGGGTCTGGGAATGTGGGATTACCCAGTAATATCAGGGTCTGGGAGAGTGGGATTACCCAGTAATATCAGGGACTGGGAGTGTGGGATTACCCAGTAATATCATGGTCTGGGAGTGTGGGATTATCCAGTAATATCAGGGTCTGGCAGTGTGGGATTACCCAGTAATATCAGGCTCTGGGAGTGTGGTATTACCCACTAATATCAGGGTCTGGGAGTGTGTGATTACCCAGTAATATCAGGGTCTGAGATTGTAGGATTACCCAGTAATATCAGGGGCTGGGAGTGTGGGATTACCTAGTAATATCAGTGTCTGGGAGTGTGGGATTACCCAGTAATATCAGGGTCTCGGAGTGTGCGATTACACAGTAATATCAGGGTCTGGGAGTGTGGGATTACCCAGTAATATCAGGGTCTGGGAGTGTGGGATTACCCAGTAATATCAGGGTCTGGGAGTGTGGGATTACCCAGTAATATCAGGGTCTGGGAGTGTGGAATTACCCAGTAATATCAGGGTCTGGGAGTGTGGGATTACCCAGTAATATCAGGGTCTGTGAGTGTCGGATTACCCAGTAATATCTGGGTCTGGGATTGTGGGATTACCCAGTAATATCATGGTCTGGGAGTGTGTGATTACCAAGTAATATCAGGGTCTGTGAGTGTGGGATTACCCAGTAATATCAGGGTGTGTGAGTGTGGGATTACCCAGTAATATCAGGGTGTGTGAGTGTGGGATTACCCAGTAATATCAGGGTCTGGGAGTGTTGGATTATCCAGTAATTTCAGAGTCTGGGAGAATGGGATTACCCAGTAATATCAGGGTCTGGAAGTGTGGGATTACCCAGTAATATCAGGGTCTGGGAGTGTGGGATTTCCCAGTAATATCAGGGTCTGGGAGTGTGGGATTACCCAGTAATATAAGGGTCTGGGAGTGTGGCATTACCCAGTAATATCAGGGTCTGGGAGTGTGGGATTACCCAGTAATATCAGGGTCTGGGAGTGTGGGATTACCCAGTAATATCAGGGTCTGGGAGTGTGGGATTTCCCAGTAATATCAGGTTCTGGGAGTGTGGGAGTACCCAGTAATATCACGGTCGGGGAGTGTGGGATTACGCAGTAATATCAGCGCCTGTGGGTGTGGGATTACCCAGTAATATCAGGGTCTGGCAGTGTGGGATTACCCAGTAATATCAGGGTGTGTGAGTGTGGGATTACCCAGTAATATCAGGGTCTGGGAGTGTGGAATTACCTGGTAATATCAGGGTCTGAGAGTGTGGGATTACCCAGTAATATCAGGGTCTGGGAGTGTGGGATTACCCAGTAATATCATTGTCTGGGAGTGTGGGATTACCCAGTAATATCAGGGTCTGGGAGTGTGGGATTACCCAGTAATATCAGGGTCTGGGAGTGTGGGATTACCCAGTAATATCAGGGTCTGGGAGTGTGGGATTACCCAGTAATATCAGGGTCTGGGTGTGTGGGATTACCCAGTTATATCAGTGTCTGGTAGTGTGGGATTACCCAGTAATATCAGTGTCTGGGAGTGTGGGCTTACCCAGTATATCAGGGTCTGGGAGTGTGGGATTACCCAGTAATACCAGGATCTGGGAGTGTGGGATTACCCAGTAATATCAGGGTCTGGGAGTGTTGGATTACCCAGTAATATCAGGGTGTGTGAGTGTGGGATTACCCAGTAATATCAGGATCTGGGAGTGTGGGATTACCCAGTATTATCAGGGTCTGGGAGTGTGGGATTACCCAGTAATATCAGGGTCTGGGAGTGTGGGATTACCCAGTAATATCAGGGTCTGGTGTGTGGGATTACCCTGTAATATCAGGGTGTGTGAGTGTGGGATTACCCAGTAATATCAGGGTCTGGGAGTGTGGGATTACCCAGTAATATCAGGGTCTGGGAGTGTGGGATTTCCCAGTAATATCAGGGTCTGGGAGTGTGGGATTACCCAGTAATATCAGAGTCTGGGAGTGTGGGATTACCCAGTAATATCAGGGTCTGGGAGTGTGGGATTACCCAGTAATATCAGGGTCTGGGAGTCTGGGATTACCCTGTAATATCAGGGTGTGTGAGTGTGGGATTACCCAGTAATATAAGAATCTGGGAGTGTGGGATTACCCAGTAATATCAGGGTCTGGGAGTGTGGGATTACCCAGTAATATCAGGGTCTGGGAGTGTGGGATTACCCAGTAATATCAGCGTCTGGTGTGTGGGATTACCCAGTAATATCAGGGTCTGGGAGTGTGGGATTACCCAGTAATATCAGGGTCTGGGAGTGTGGGATTACCCAGTAATATCAGGGTCTGGGAGTGTGGGATTACCCAGTAATATCAGGGTCTGGGTGTGTGGGATTACCCAGTTATATCAGTGTCTGGTAGTGTGGGATTATCCAGTAATATCAGTGTCTGGGAGTGTGGGCTTACCCAGTATATCAGGGTCTGGGAGTGTGGGATTACCCAGTAATACCAGGATCTGGGAGTGTGGGATTACCCAGTAATATCAGGGTCTGGGAGTGTTGGATTACCCAGTAATATCAGGGTGTGTGAGTGTGGGATTACCCAGTAATATCAGGATCTGGGAGTGTGGGATTACCCAGTATTATCAGGGTCTGGGAGTGTGGGATTACCCAGTAATATCAGGGTCTGGGAGTGTGGGATTACCCAGTAATATCAGGGTCTGGTGTGTGGGATTACCCAGTAATATCAGGGTGTGTGAGTGTGGGATTACCCAGTAATATCAGGATCTGGTAGTGTGGGATTACCCAGTATTATCAGGGTCTGGGAGTGTGGGATTACCCAGTAATATCAGGGTCTGGGAGTGTGGGATTACCCAGTAATATCAGCGTCTGGTGTATGGGATTACCCAGTAATATCAGGGTCTGGGAGTGTGGGATTACCCAGTAATATCAGGGTCTGGGAGTGTGGGATTACCCAGTAATATCAGGGTGTGTGAGTGTGGGATTACCCAGTAATATCAGGGTCTGGGAGTGTGGAATTACCTGGTAATATCAGGGTCTGAGAGTGTGGGAATACCCAGTAATATCAATGTCTGGGAGTGTGGGATTACCCAGTAATATCAGTGTCTGGGAGTGTGGGATTACCCAGTAATGTCAGGGTCTGGGAGTGTGGGATTACCCAGTAATATCAGGGTCTGGGAGTGTGGGATTACCCAGTAATATCAGGGTCTGGGCGTGTGGGATTACCCAGTAATATCAGGGTCTGGGTGTGTGGGATTACCCAGTTATATCAGTGTCTGGTAGTGTGGGATTACCCAGTAATATCAGGGTTTGGCAGTGTGGGCCTACCCAGTATATCAGGGTCTGGGAGTGTGGGATTACCCAGTAATATCAGGGTCTGTGAGTGTGGGATTGCCCAGTAATATCAGGGTCTGGGAGTGTGGGATTACCCAGTAATATCAGGGTCTGGGAATGTGGTATTACCCAGTAATATCAGGGTCTTTTTTGAGTGTAGGATTACCCAGTAATATCAGTGTCTGGGAGTGTGTGATTACCCAGTAATATCAGGGTCTAGCAGTGTGGGATTACCCAGTAATATCAGGCTCTGGGAATGTGGGATTACCCAGTAATATCAGGGTCAGGGAGTGTGAGATTACCCAGTAATATCAGGGTCTGGGAGTGTGAGATTACCCAGTAATGTCAGGGTCTGGGAGTGTGGGTTTACCTAGTAATATCAGTGTCTGGGAGTGTGAGATTACCCAGTAATATCAGGGTCTGGGAGTGTGGGATTACCCAGTAATATCAGGATCTTGGAGTGTGGGATTGCCCAGTAATATCAGGGTCTGGGAGTGTGGGATTACCCAGTAATATCAGGGTCTGGGAGTGTGGGATTACCCAGTAATATCAGGGTCTGGGATTGTGGAATTACCCAGTAATATCATGGTGTGGGAGTTGCTGGGTCCATTCGAGCTAAGCATTAGACAATATTATATTTCAGTGCGCCCTTTCTGACTGACAACAGTGGCAGACAACCTCGGGAGTTTACATGCGTTTCACAGCAGCATATTCGCACTCAGTTTCAATAACTGCATCTGGCGGAGAGCGATGGCTGCGTCGCAGTTGCAGTTCAGCGTATTCGATTTGATCATCGTCTGACTGCAATAAACAAAAGACATTCAGATGTAGAATTTTGCTCTTAGATTTGATTTCAAAACTAATAATCCTTTCACATTCGTTATTACTCCATGTATCAGCTTGTGATTTAATACTGTGGCTGAATTATTATCTTAAAAGAGTTCTCTCTGAAAATCAAGGATTACTATAAGCATATTATTAATGTAACTGATCAATGTAACTAATCACTGTAACTGATCACTGTAACTGATCATTGTAACTGATCAATGTAACTGATCACAGTAACTGATCAATGTAACTGATCAATGTAACTGATCGATGTCACTGCTCAATGTAACTGATCACTGTAACTGATCAATATTACTGATCGATGTAACTGATCACTGTAACTGATCACTGTAACTGATCAATATAACTGATCGATGTAACTGATCGATATAACTAATCAATATAACTGATCAATGTAACTGATCGATGTAACTGATCAATGTAACTGATCAATGTCACTGATCACTGTAACTGATCACTGTAACTGATCAATATAACTGATCGATGTAACTGATCAATGTAACTGATCATTGTAGCTGATCAATGTCACTGATCAATGTCACCTATCAATATCACTGATCACTGTCACTGATCAATGTAACTGATCACTGTAACTGATCAATATAACTGATCGATGTAACTGATCAATATAACTGATCGATGTAACTGATCACTGTAGCTGATCTATGTCACTGATCAATGTCACTGATCAATGTCACTGATCAATGTAACTGATCACTGTAACTGATCACTGTAACTGATCAATATAACTGATCAATGTAACTGATCACTGTAACTGATCAATGTCACTGATCAATGTCACTGATCAATGTCACTGATCAATGTAACTGATCACTGTAACTGATCAATATAACTGATCAATATAACTGATCGATGTAACTGATCACTGTAACTGATCAATATAACTGATCAATGTCACTGATCAATGTAACTGATCACTGTAACTGATCAATATAACTGATCAATGTCACTGATCAATGTAACTGATCACTGTAACTGATCAATATAACTGATCAATGTAACTGATCACTGTAACTGATCACTGTAACTGATCAATGTAACTGATCACTGTAACTGATCAATATAACTGATCGATGTAACTGATCACTGTAGCTGATCTATGTCACTGATCAATGTCACTGATCAATGTCACTGATCAATATAACTGATCAATGTAACTGATCGATGTAACTGATCAATATAACTGATCGATGTAACTGATCACTGTAGCTGATCAATGTCACTGATCAATGTCACTGATCAATATCACTGATCAATGTAACTGATCACTGTAACTGATCAATATAACTGATCAATATAACTGATCGATGTAACTGATCACTGTAACTGATCAATATAACTGATCAATGTCACTGATCAATGTAACTGATCACTGTAACTGATCAATATAACTGATCAATGTCACTGATCAATGTAACTGATCACTGTAACTGATCAATATAACTGATCAATGTAACTGATCACTGTAACTGATCACTGTAACTGATCAATATAACTGATCGATGTAGCTGATTACTGTAGCTGATCAATGTCACTGATCACTGTAACTGATAAGTGTAGCTGATCAATGTAACTGATCAATGTCGCGGACTGACTGATCAATGTAACTGAAAGATTGATACACCCGAAGGTTTGTTGCACCTGAATGATAATTAATACTTTTTACAGATACATTATTATTGCTGCAATATTACTGATAAATGGATGAAGTACCTTACTGATATGAGTTCTATAATTCCTGTCATTTTACATTTTACAGATGTACAGCCTCCTGATCCATTCACTTACCACAGCAGGAGACGCAGCTGCTGGATTGTTGGCCTGATTTTGACCTGAAAGATAATACATTGTCGCTTCAGATACAGATCTTTGTCGGGCTGCAGCATTTAAATGGCGTCGGAACAACAGTGTGGTGGATTGTAACACCTGCTGCCTGGCCGAAACCAGGCCGGCTCTGGCGGGGAGTGAGGGGAGCATCAGTTAAAATGGCGTAGGGGGTTTAATCATTCCTTTCCTGCCTCAAAGTGGCCAACTGCAAGTTTTGCAGAACAGGCACAAGGACACCCTCCATGTTAAATATGCAGATCCGTCTCCCATGGTGACTGTGGGCCACGGTCTGGAGCTTGAACCTGAGCTCTGAGTGGGGAAGCAGTGAGAGCTTCCCTGCCACACCAAACCTGTCAGGGTTGGCTTCCAAGGCCGGAAGAGGCCCATCAGTCATCAGTCAGTCATTGGCAGTCCCTCGGAATCAAGGAAGACTTGTTTCCACTCTAAGAATGAGTCCTTAGGTGGCTGAACAGTCCAATACGAGAACCACAGTCCCTGTCACAGGGGGGACAGGCAGTGGTTGAGGGAAAAGGTGGTTGGGGAGTCTGGTTTGCCGAACGCTTGACGGCTTCCGAGGCGGGAAGAGGGCCAGCAAGGTATGTGTTGGCTTCCTATCCCTCCCCTCCCAGAACACTACCCTTGTGCCCGGCCCTATTCTCATAGGTTCCCCACGGCAGCCTCCTGCCGGCAATTTTAACACCCTCCCCCTCCCCCTTCCCCCCGCTCACTGCCCCCTCCCCCTCCCCCTCCCCCCCGCTCAATGCCCCCTGCCCCTCCCTTGCCCCCTCCCCGTGCCCCTCCCCTGCCTCCCTCGTCCATGCTCCCTGGCCCCTCCCCCTCCCCTTGCCCTTCCCCTCCACCCCTCCCACCTCCCCCTCCCCTGCCCCCTCCACTCCCCCCTGCCCCTCCCCCTGCACCCTCTCCCTGCCCCTCCCACCTACTCACTTCCCCTCCCCCCTCCCCCTGCCCCTCCTCTGCCCCCTCCCCCGCTCCTGCCCCCTCCCCCTCTCCCGCTCCCTGCCCCTCCCCTCGCTCCCTGCCCCCACCCCCTGCCCCTCCCCTCGCTCCCTGGCCCTCACTGCCCCTCCGCCCCTGCCGTACCTGCCCAGATATGAAGATCGGGCCCAATGCCTGTACAGATCAGTGTGAGCTGGGGCCGGTAAACACGATTGGGTGGTTTACACAATGACCCAATGAACTGATTGGGGAAGCTCCTGAAGCAATGACCAAGCAGCCTGCAATATGAACAGAAAATGCTGGAAATACTGCGGTCGGTGATCTTTCCCCAGAACAAGGAGCCTGGATCGGAACAGGACTCACATTTCTCAATCGGCTTGCTGTCTGTGTGTGGGATGATCAGGGAAAGAACATGGCAGGACTGTGTCCCTGTTTAATGGGCAGGGAGAGTCGATGGGAGCAATTATCACAAGGTAGGGGGATTGAATCCAGCTGTGGCTCCCATCCCATGGGCCAGGTCCAGATGTGATGAGCGAAGGGTGCAGAATGGGGGGCAGGGAGATCAATGCTACGCCACGAATAACAAACACATCACAAATAAATGGCATTACAGACAGCACATGTGAAACTTACAGTGCGTGTTAATCAGTAATACCGGCCATTGCTACAATAAATACTGAGTGAGTTTGCTTACCATGGGTTGTTACAGACCCGGTATCAATTGCTCCATCCGTAACCCTGATTGGTGTTACAACAGATAAACAGAGATTAATTTATCACAGAGCAGTGCTGTACTGTACACCTACCCAACGCAATGAACACAAAGCCCCCACACACAGAGACAGAGACAGAGAGAGAGAACTTCTTCACCCAGAGAGTGGTGAACCTGTGGAATTCTCTACCACAGAAAGTAGTTGAGGCCAATTCACTAAATATATTCAAAAGGGAGTTAGATGAAGTCCTTACTACTCGGGGGATCAAGGGTTATGGCGAGAAAGCAGGAAGGGGGTACTGAAGTTTCATGTTCAGCCATGAACTCATTGAATGGCGGTGCAGGCTAGAAGGGCTGAATGGCCTGCTCCTGCACCTATTTTCTATGTTTCTATGTTTCTATAAGTGCGGGTTCATTTATAGGTACAGCCCCGGTTGATGCAACGTTAAATGGTCTGTGCTCTTACACCAATGGTTCCCATTCCACGGCTCGGACCTGCCCAACTCCATTCTGCTCCTGTAACTGAGCAATGGACTAGTTGGGAAATATCCCCAATTTTTATTCTAGCTTGTGTGACTGTCTTTATTGAACCTTCTTCCTGAGGAGAGGCGAGAATGGCTGTGTCCAAGCAACAGTTGGTCAGTGGGGGAGCTCACAGCTGACACAGAACAAAATGGTTATGCTCGCTGGAGGCCAATCCCCTCACCCCATCGCTGTCGGAGTTCTTCAGGGAGGGTCAAGTTCAGGGTCAGGGTAAGCGTCAGGATCAGGGTTAGTGTTACGGTTAGGGTCAGGGTCAGGGTCAGGGTTAGGGTCAGGGTTAGGATTAGGGTTAGCGTTAGGGTTACGGTTATGCTTAGGGTCAGGGATAGGAACAGGTTTAGGGTCAAGGTCAAGGTCAGGGTCGCGGTCGGGATCAGGATCAGGTTCAGGGCCAGGTACAGGGTCAAGGGTTAACGTTAGGGTAAGGATTAGCATTAGGGTTAGGGTCAGGGTTGCGGTCGGGGTCAGGGTCAGGTTCAGGGCCAGGCACAGGGTCAATGTTAGGGTCAGTGTTAGGGTCGGGGTCAGGGTTAGGGTTAGGGTTATGGTTAATGTCAGAGTTGGGTTAGGGTTAGGGTTAGGGTTATGGTCAGGGTCAGGGTTAGGTTCAGGGTCAGGGTTAGGGTCAGGATTACAGTTAGGTTCAGGGTTAGTATTCGGGTCAAGGTTACGGTTCGGTTCAGGGTTAGGGTTAGGGTCAGGATTACAGTTAGATTCAGGGTCAGGGTTACGGTTCGGTTCAGGGTTAGGGTTAGGATCAGGATTAAGTTAGGTTCAGGGTCAGGGTTAGGGTCAGGGTTAGGGTTAGGGTCAGGGTTAGGGTTATGGTTAGGGTCAGGGTCAGGTTTAGGTTCAGGGTCAGGGTCAGGGTTACGGTTAGGGTTATGGTTCGGGTCAGAGTTAGGGTTAGGGTCAGGGTTAGGGTTATGGTTAGGGTCAGGGTCAGGTTTAGGTTCAGGGTCAGGGTCAGGGTTACATTTCGGTTCAGGGTCAGGGTTCGGGTCAGGGTTACGGTTCGGTTCAGGGTTAGGGTTCGGTTGCCCCTAAGGTAGCCTCCTTGAGGCAGACCTGATGGACCTGGTGTCCATGCCATACCAGTGCCAGTGAAAGTCCTCACTTTCCTTGCCTCTGGGTCCTTCCAGGCAGTGATAGGAGACATAGTGAGCATGTTGCAGACAGCAGGGAGAGGGCTGGGTTATTTGCCCGACCCAGCAGATATATAACCTGTGCAAGTAATGACAACAGTCAGACAGAGTGAGCATTGGGGGTTCACATCTCTGACTGGCTTCCCACATGTGCCGTGTTGCCATAGACTGCACACACGTGTCAATAAGCACCCTCCCATTTCCACCGACCAGTATCTGTGAACCGCAAGGGATTCTGCTCCACAAGTGTTCAGCTAGACTGCAACCACGAGAAACGGTTCCGGCAGGTCTGTGCGTGATTCCTGAAGATGTTCCCAGACTGCGGCAGTCACATCTCCCCAACATGTTTCAGCCTGGGACCAACCCCAAAGGTTGGCTGCTTGATACCTGCTGCAACTCCGGCTCATGACACCTCTCAGGAACCCCGGCGCCCAACAGCAAGAGAGGTATTACAGCAGCCACAGCATCATGATAGGCATAATTGGATAAACCAGTCCAATGTTCCTGTGGAGGTTCAGGTGCCCTGACAGGGGCCTGCTTATTCACCATGCCCGGTGTCGGGGTTAGGGTTTGGATTAACCCTCCACCATCCTCTCAGGCCATGCATTCCAGTTCCTAACCACTCGCTGCGTAAAAACGTTTTTCCTCATGGTCGCCTTTGGTTCTTCTGCCACTCGCCTTAAATCTGTGTCCTCTGGGTCCACCAATGGGAACAGTTTCTCTCGATCTACTCTGTCCAGACCCATCATGATTTTGAACACCCCGATCAAATCTCCTCTCAATCAACTCTTCTCCATGGAGAACAACCCCAGCTTCTCCAGTCTATCCCCGTAACTGAAGTCCCTCATCCCTGGAACCATTCTCGTCAATCTTTTCTGCTCCCTCTCTAAGGCCTTCACATCCTTCCTAAAGTGTGGTGCCCAGAATTGGACTCACTACTCCAGTTGAATCAGAACCAGTGTTTTATAAAGGTTCATCTAACTTCCTTGCTTTTGTACTCTCTGCCTCTATGTATGAAGGCCAGGCTCCCACAGGGTTTTTAACTGCAATCTCAACTTGTCCGACCACCTTCAACCATTTTGCCCCCAGGTCTCTCTATTCATGCATCCCCTTTAGGATTGTACCCTTCAGTTTATATTGCTTCTCCACGTTCATCCGACCAAAATGTATCACTTCACACTTTTTACTCCGTACACTGAGCTCAATTAAGAAATTAAAATCCAGATTAACATTGAAGATAATCGGAGAAGTGAACATTGTATTTACCTGTGCTGTGATGCCGTGATTTTGAAACAGGCCCAGCGTTTTACATAGAGGAAAACGGTTACAAGAATGATCAGGAGCAGAAGCAAACCTAGCACGGCACCCAGGATAATAAGAACCAGATCCAGACTCTGGAGTTCTGTAAAACATTAGCAGGGTTTACACAATTCAGGAAAGGACACGGAGCATTTGATGGAGACACACCCTGTAACTACAGTAATGGACACACAGCATTAGATGGAGACACACCCTGTAACTACAGTAATGGACACACAGCATTAGATGGAGACACACCCTGTAACTACAGTAATGGACACACAGCATTAGATGGAGACACACCCTGTAACTACAGTAATGGACACACAGCATTAGATGGAGACACACCCTGTAACTACAGTAATGAAGGAGAGTATTAATGGAGACACACCCTGTAACTACAGTAATGGACACACAGCATTAGATGGAGACACACCCTGTAACGACAGTAATGGATATGGAGCAATAGATGGAGGCACACGCTGTAACTACAGTAATGGACACACAGCATTAGATGGAGACACACCCTGTAACTACAGTATTGGACACGGAGCATTAGATGGAGACACACACTGTAAGTACAGTAATGGACACGGAGCATTAGATGGAGACACACCCTGTAACTACAGTAATGGACACACAGCATTAGATGTAGACACACCCTGTAACTACAGTAATGGACACACAGCATTAGATGGAGACACACGCTGTAACTACAGTAATGGACACGGAGCATTAGATGCAGACACACACTGTAACTACAGTAATGGACACGGAGCATTAGATGGAGACACACACTGTAACTACAGTAATGGACGCACAGCATTAGATGGAGACACACACTGTAACTACAGTAATGGACACACAGCATTAGATGGTGACACACCCTGTAACTACAGTAATGTACACACAGCATTGGATGGAGACACACCCTGTAACTACAGTAATGGACATGGAGCATTAAATGGAGACACACCTTGTAACTACAGTAATGGACACACAGCATTTGATGGAGACACACCCTGTAACTACAGTAATGGACACGGAGCATTAGATGGAGACACACCCTGTAACTACAGTAATGGACACACAGCATTAGATGGAGACACACCCTGTAACTACAGTAATGGACATGGAGCATTAAATGGAGACACACCCTGTAACTACAGTAATGAACACACAGCATTTGATGGAGACACACCCTGTAACTACAGTAATGGACATGGAGCATTAGATGGAGACACACCCTGTAACTACAGTAATGGACATGGAGCATTAGATGGAGACACACCCTGTAGCTACAGTAATGGACACACAGCATTAGATGGAGACACACCCTGTAACTACAATAATGGACATGAAGCATTAGATGGAGACACACCCTGTAACTACAGTAATGGACACACAGCATTAGATGGAGACACACCCTGTAACTACAATAATGGACATGGAGCATTAGATGGAGACACACCCTGTAACTACAATAATGGACACACAGCATTAGATGGAGACACACACAGCAACTACATAATGGACACTTTTATTTTTATATCAGTAAGTAAACTGTAACATTGTTATTACCAATTTAAGGGTATCTAAGTGTTAAGGCATGGCAGGAGAGATCGGTCATGTGATATGCTCCTCCTGTGCCATGTGTGAACTCAGGGACGCTTCCGGTGTCCCTTACGACTACATGTGTAAGAAGTGTTTCCGCCTGCACCTCCTGATGGACCACGTTGCGGAATTGGAGCTGAGGGGGGATTCACTCTGGAGCATCCACGATGCTGAGAATGACATAAGTGGCACGTGTAGTGAGTTAGTCTTACCGCATGAGAAGGATCCACAGCCAGCTAGGGAATGGAAGACCAGCAGGAAGAGTAGTACAAGGAAGGTAGTGCACGGGTCCCATCTGGTCATCCTCCTGCAAAACAGATACACTGTTTTGAGTGCTGTTGAGGGAGATGACTCATTAGTGGAGAGCAACAGCAGCCAAGTTCATGGCACCGTGGCTGGCTCTGTTGTACAGGAGGGCATAAAAAAGAGTGGGAGAGCGATAGTGATAGGGGATTCAATCATAAGGGGAATAGATAGGCGTTTCTGCGGCCGCAATAGAGACTTCAGGATGGTATGTTGCCTCCCTGGTGCAAGGGTCAAGGATGTCTCCGAGTGAGTGCAGGACATTCTGAAAAGGGAGGGAGAACAGCCAGTTGTCATGGTGCACATTGGTACCAATGACATAGGTAAAAAAGGGATAAGGTCCTACGAGACGAATTTAAGGAGCTAGGAGTTAAATTAAAAAGTAGGACCTCAAAAGTAGTAATCTCGGGATTGCTACCAGTGCCATGTGCTAGTTAGAGTAGGAATCGCAGGATAGCACAGATGAATACGTGGCTTGAGCAGTGGTGCAGCAGGGAGGGATTAAAATTCGTGGGGCATTGGAACAGGTTCTGGGGGAGGTGGGACCAGTACAACCGGACGGTCTGCACTTGGGCAGGAACGGAACCAATGTCCTCGGGGGAGTGTTTGCTAGTGCTGTTGGTGAGGAGTTAAACTAATATGGCAGGGGGATGGGAACCAATACAGGGAGACAGAGGGAAACAAAAAGGAGACAAAAAGAAAAGACAGAAAAGAGATGAGTAAAAGTGGAGGGCAGAGAAACCAAAGGCAAGAAACAAAAAGGGCCACTGAATATAAAAGGGCTGCAGGAGGGGTAAAAACTAAAAATCATGGTTTAAAAACTAGGATGACAACACTCTACCTAAATGCACGCAGCATTAGAAATAAAGTAAATGAGTTGACGGCACAAATCATTACAAATGGGTATGATTCGGTGGCCATTACAGAAACATGGTTGCAAGGTGGCCAGGACTGGGAATTAAACATACAGGGGTATCTGACGATTCTGAAAGATAGGCAGGAAGGGAAGGGAGGTGGGGTAGCTCTGTTAATAAAGGATGATATCAGGGCAGTTGTGAGGGATGATATTGGCTCCAATGAACAAAATGTTGAATCATTGTGGGTGGAGATTAGAGATAGTAAGGGGAAAAAGTCACTGGTCGGCGTAGTTTATAGGCCCCCAAATAATAACTTCATGGTGGGGTGGGCAATAATCAAGGGAATAATGGAGGCATGTGAAAAAGGAACGGCAGTAGTTATGGGGGATTTTAACCTACATATCAATTGGTCAAATCAAATCGCAGGGGGTAGCCTGGAGGAGGAATTCAGAGAATGCATACGGGATTGTTTCTTCGAACAGTGTGTAACAGAGCCTACAAGGGAGCAAGCCATTTTGGATCTGGTCCTGTGTAACGAGACAGGAAAAATAAATGATCTCCTCCAAAAGATCCTCTCAGAATGAGTGATCACAATATGGTTGAATTTGTAATACAGATTGAGGATGAGGAAGTTGTGTCAGAAACGAGCGTACTCTGCTTAAACAAAGGGGACTACAGTGGGATGAGAGCAGAGTTGGCTAAAGTAGACTGGAAACAAGGATTAAACGGTGGCACAATTGAGGAACAGTGGAGGACTTTTAAGGAGCTCTTTCATAATGCGCAACAAAAATATATTCCAGTGAAAAAGAAGGGCGGCAAGAGAAGAGATAACCAGCCATATATAACCAAGGAAATAAAGGAAAGTATCAATTCAAAGACCAATACGTATAAGGTGGCCAAGGTTAGTGGGAAACTAGAGGATTGGGAAGATTTTAAGCAACAGCAAAGAATGACTAAAAAAGCAATAAAGAAAGGGAAGATAGATTACAAAGGTAAACTTGCGCAAAACATAAAAACAGATAGTAAAAGCTTTTACAGATATATAAAATGGAAAAAAGTGACTAAATTAAATGTTGGTCCCTTAGAAGATGAAAAGGGGGATTTAATAATAGGAAATGTGGAAATGGCTGAGACCTTAAACAATTATTTTGCTTCCGTCTTCACAGTGGGAGACACAAAAACCATGCCAAAAATTTCTGGTCACAGGAATGTGGGAAGGGAGGACCTTGAGATGATCACTATCACTGGGAGGTAGTGCTGGACAGACTAATGGGATTGAAGGTAGACAAGTCCCCTGGTCCTGATGAAATGCATCCCAGGGTATTAAAAGAGATGGTGGAAGTTATAGCTGATGCATTTGTTATAATCTAAAAAAATTCTCTGGACTCTGGGGAGGTACCAGCGGATTGGAGAGCAGCTAATGTAATGTCTCTGTTTAAAAAAGGGGGTAGGCAAAAGGCAGGTAACTATAGGCCGGTTAGTTTAACATCTGTAGTGGGGAAAATGCTTGAAACTATTATTAAGGAAGAAATAGCGGGACATCTGGATAGGAAAAGTGCAATCAAGCAGACGCAGCATGGATTTATGAATGGGAAATCATGTTTAACTAACTTACTGGAATTCTTTGAGGATATAACGAGCATGGTGGATAGAGGTGTACCGATGGATGTGGTGTATTTAGATTTCCAAAAGGCATTCGATAAGGTGCCACACAAAAGGTTACTGCAGAAGATAAAGGTACGCGGAGTCAGAGGAAATGTATTAGCATGGATAGAGAATTGGCTGGCGAACAGAAAGCAGAGAGTCGGGATAAATGGGTCCTTTTCTGGTTGGAAATCAGTGGTTAGTGGTGTGCCACAGGGATCAGTGCTGGGACAACAACTGTTTACAATATACATAGATGACCGAGAGGAGGGGACAGAGTGTAGTGCAACAAAATTTGCAGATGACACTAAGATTAGTGGGAAAGCGGGTTGTGCAGAGGACACAGAGAGGCTGCAAAGAGATTTGGATAGGTGAAGCGAATGGGCTAAGGTTTGGCAGATGGAATACAATGTCGGAAAGTGTGCGGTCATCCACCTTGGGAAAAAAAACAGTAAAAGGGAATATTATTTGAATGGGGAGAAATTACAACATGCTGTGGTGCAGAGGGACCTGGGGGTCCTTGTGCATGAATCCCAAAAATTAGTTTGCAGGTGCAGCAGGTAATCAGGAAGGCGAATGGAATGTTGGCCTTCATTGCGAGAGGGATGGAGTACAAAAGCAGGGAGGTCCTGCTGCAACTGTACAGGGTATTGGTGAGGCCGCACCTGGAGTACTGCGTGCAGTTTTGGTCACCTTACTTAAGGAAGGATATACTGGCTTTGGAGGGGGTACAGAGACGATTCACTAGGCTGATTCGAGAAATGAGGGGGTTACCTTATGATGATAGATTGAGTAGTCTGGGTCTTTTTTCCTTGGAGTTCAGAAGGATGAGGGGTGATCTTATAGAAACATTTAAAATAATGAAAGGGATAGACAAGATCGAGGCGGAGAGGTTGTTTCCACTGGTCGGGGAGGCTAGAACTAGCGGGCACAGCCTCAAAATACGGGGGAGCCAATTTAAAACCGAGTTCAGAAGGAATTTCTTCTCCCAGAGGGTTGTGAATCTGTGGAATTCTCTGCCCAAGGAAGCAGTTGAGGCTGGCTCATTGAACGTTTTCAAGTCAAAGATAGAGAGATTTTTAAGCAATAAGGGAATTAACGGATACGGGGAGAGGGCGGGTAAGTGGAGCTGAGTCCACGGCCAGATCAGCCATGATCTTATTGAATGGCGGAGCAGGCTCGAGGGGCTAGATGGCCTACTCCTGCTTCTAAATCTTATGTTCTTATGTTCTTATGACACACAGCATTAGATGGAGACACACCCTGTAACTACAGTAATGGACACACAGCATTAGATGGAGACACACCCTGTAACTACAGTAATGGACACACAGCATTAGATGGAGACACACCCTGTAACTACAGTAATGGACACACAGCATTAGATGGAGACACACACTGTAACTACATTAATGGACACGGAGCATCAGATGGAGACACACTCTGTAACTACAGTAATGGATACGGAGCATTAGATGGAGACAGGCACTGTAACTACAGTAATGGACACACAGCATTAGATGCAGACAGACACTGTAACTACAGTAATGGGCACGGAGCAATAGATGGAGACACACAATGTAACTACAGTAATAGAAACGGAGCATTAGATGGAGACGCACCATATAACTACAGTAATGGACACACAGCATGAGATGCAGACACGCTCTGTAACTGCAGTAATGGATACGAAGCAATAGAAGGAGGCACACGCTGTAACTACAGTAATGGACTCACAGCATTAGATGGAGACACACACTGTAACTACAGTAATGGATACGGAGCAATAGATGGAGACACACCCTGTAACTACAGGAATAGAAACGGAGCATTAGATGGAGACACACACTGTAACTACAGTAATGGACACGGAGCAAGAGATGGAGACACACAATGTAAATACAGTAATAGAAACGGAGCATTAGATGGAGACACACCCTGTAACTACAGTAATGAACACGGAGCAATAGATGGAGACACACCCTGTAACTACAGTAATGGACACGGAGCATTAGCTGGAGACACACCCTGTATCTACAGTAATGTACACACAGCATTAGAAGGAGACACACCCTGTAACTACAGTAATGGACACGGAGCATTAGATGGAGACACACCCTGTAACTACAGTAATGGACACGGAGCATTAGATGGAGACACACACTGTAACTACAGTAATGGACACGGAGCATTAGATGGAGACACACCCTGTAACTACAGTAATGGACATGGAGCATTAGATGGAGACACACCCTGTAACTACAGTAATGGACACACAGCATTAGATGGAGACACACCCTGTAACTACAGTAATGTACACACAGCATTAGATGGAGACACACCCTGTAACTACAGTAATGTACAAACAGCATTAGAATGAGAAACACCCTGTAACTGCAGTAATGGACACGGAGCATGAGATGGAGACACACACTGTAACTACAGTAATGGACACACAGCATTAGAGGGAGACACGCCCTGTAACTACAGTAATGGACAGGGAGCATTAGATGGAGACACACCCTGTAACTACAGTAATGTACACACAGCATTAGATGGAGACACACCCTGTAACTACAGTAATGGACACGGATCATCAGATGGAGACATACCCGGAAACTACAGTAATGGACACACAGCATTAGATGGAGACACACACTGGAACTACAGTAATGCACACGGAGCATTAGATGGAGACACACACTGTATCTACAGTAATGGACACACAGCATTAGATGGAGACACACCCTGTAACTACAGTATGTACACACAGCATTAGATCGAGACACACCCTGCAACTACAGTAATGTACACACAGCATTAGATGGAGACACACACTGTAACTACAGTAATGGACACGGAGCATTAGATGGAGACACACACTGTAACTACAGTAATGGACACGGAGCATTAGATGGAGACACACCCGGAAACTACAGTAATGGACACACAGCATTAGATGGAGACACACACTGTAACTACAGTAATGGACACAGAGCATTAGATGGAGACACACCCGGAAACTACAGTAATGGACACGGAGCATTAGATGGAGACACACACTGTAACTACAATAATGGACACGGAGCATTAGATGGAGACACACACTGTAACTACAGTAATGGACACGGAGCAGTCGATGGAGACACACCCTGTAACTACAGTAATGGACATGGAGAATTAGATGGAGACACACACTGTAACTACAGTAATAGAAACGGAGCATTAGATGGAGACACACCCTGTAACTACAGTAATGTACACACAGCATTAGATGGAGACACACACTGTAACTACAGTAATGGACACGGAGCATTAGATGGAGACACACCCTGTAACTACAGTATGTAGACACAGCATTAGATGGAGACACACCCTGTAACTACAGTAATGGACACGGAGCATTAGATGGAGACACACCCGGAAACTACAGTAATGGACATGGAGCATTAGATGGAGACACACCCGGAAACTACAGTAATGGACACGGAGCATTAGATGGAGACACACAATGTAACTACAGTAATGGACATGGAGCATTAGATGGAGACACACCCTGAAACTACAGTAATGGACACGGAGCATTAGATGGAGACACACACTGTAACTACAGTAATGGACACACAGCATTAGATGGGGACACACCCTGTAACTACAGTAATGGACACACAGCATTAGATGGAGACACACACTGTAACTACAGGAATGGACACGGAGCATTAGATGGAGACACACCCTGTAACTACAGTATGTACACACAGCATTTGCTGGAGACACACCCTGTAGCTACAGTAATGTACACACAGCATTAGATGGAGACACCCTGTAACTACAGTAATGGACACGGAGCATTAGCTGGAGACACACCCTGTAACTACAGTATGTACACACAGCATTAGATGGAGACACACCCTGTAACTACAGTAATGGACACGGAGCATTACCTGGAGACACACCCTGTAACTACAGTATGTACACACAGCATTAGATGGAGATACACCCTGTAACTACAGTAATGGACACACAGCAGTAGATGGAGACACACACTCTAACTACAGTAATGGACACGGAGCATTAGATGGAGACACACCCTTTAACTACAGTAATGGACACACAGCAGGAGATGGAGACACACGCTGTAACTACAGTAATGAACATGGAGCATTAGATGGAGACACACGCTGTAACTACAGTAATGGACACACAGCATTAGATGGAGACACACACTGCAACTACAGTAATGGACACACAGCAGTAGATGGAGACACACGCTGTAACTACAGTAATGGACATGGAGCATTAGATGGAGGCACACCCTGTAACTACAGTAATGGACACGGAGCATTAGATGGAGACACACCCTGTAACTACAGTAATGACACACAGCAGTAGATGGAGACACACGCTGTAACTACAGTAATGGACAAGGAGCATTAGATGGAGACACACCCTTTAACTACAGTAATGGACACACAGCATTAGATGGAGACACACCCTGTAACTACAGTATGTACACACAGCATTAGATGGAGACACACCCTGTAACTACAGTAATGTACACACAGCATTAGATGGAGACACACCCTGCAACTACAGTAATGGACATGGAGTATTAGATGGAGGCACACCCTGTAACTACAGTAATGGACACGGAGCATTAGATGGAGACACACGCTGTAACTACAGTAATGGACATGGAGCATTAGATGGAGACACACCCTATAACTACAGTAATGGACACACAGCATTAGATGGAGACACACCCTGTAACTACAGTATGTACACACAGCATTAGATGGAGACACACCCTGTAACTACAGTAATGTACACACAGCATTAGATGGAGACACACCCTATAACTACAGTAATGGACACACAGCATTAGATGGAGTCACACCCTGTAACTACAGTAATGGACACACAGCATTAGATGGAGACACACCCTGTAACTACATAATGTACACACAGCATTAGATGGAGACACACCCTGTAACTACAGTAATGGACAAGGAGCATTAGCTGGAGACACACCCTGTAACTACAGTATGTACACACAGCATTAGATGGAGATACACCCTGTAACTACAGTAATGGACACACAGCAGTAGATGGAGACACACACTCTAACTACAGTAATGGACACGGAGCATTAGATGGAGACACACCCTGTAACTACAGTAATGGACACACAGCAGTAGATGGAGACACACGCTGTAACTACAGTAATGGACAAGGAGCATTAGATGGAGACACACCCTTTAACTACAGTAATGTACACACAGCATTAGATGGAGACACACCCTGTAACTGCAGTAATGGACACACAGCATGAGATGGGGATTCACACTGTAACTACAGTAATGGACACGGAGCATTAACTGGAGACACACCCTGTAACTACAGTAATGTACACACAGCATTAGATGGAGACACACCCTGTAACTACAGTAATGGACACGGAGCATTAGCTGTAGACACACCCTGTAACTACAGTATGTACACACAGCATTAGATGGAGACACACCCTGTAACTACAGTAATGGACACGGAGCATTAGCTGGAGACACACCCTGTAACTACAGTATGTACACACAGCATTAGATGGAGATACACCCTGTAACTACAGTAATGGACACACAGCAGTAGATGGAGACACACACTCTAACTACAGTAATGGACACGGAGCATTAGATGGAGACACAGCCTGTAACTACAGTAATGGACACACCAGGAGATGGAGACACACGCTGTAACTACAGTAATGGACATGGAGCATTAGATGGAGCCACACGCTGTAACTACAGGAATGGACACACAGCATTAGATGGAGACACACACTGTAACTACAGTAATGGACACACAGCAGTAGATGGAGACACACGCTGTAACTACAGTAATGGACATGGAGCATTAGATGGAGGCACACCCTGTAACTACAGTAATGGACACGGAGCATTAGATGGAGACACACCCTGTAACTACAGTAATGGACACACAGCATTAGATGAAGACACACCCTGTAACTACAGTAATGTACACACAGCATTAGATGAAGACACACCCTGTAACTACAGTAATGTATACACAGCATTAGATGGAGACACACCGTGTAACTACAGTAATGGACACGGAGCATTAGATGGAGACACACACGGAAACTACAGTAATGGACACAGAGCATTAGATGGAGACACACCCGGAAACTACAGTAATGGACACGGAGCATTGGATGGAGACACACACTGTAACTACAGTAATGGACACGGAGCATTAGATGGAGACACACACTGTAACTACAGTAATGGACATGGAGCAATAGATGGAGACACACAATGTAACTACAGTAATGGACATGGAGCATTTGATGGAGACACACCCTGTAACTGCAGTAATGGACACACAGC
This sequence comes from Pristiophorus japonicus, assembly GCF_044704955.1. Taxonomy (NCBI): domain Eukaryota; kingdom Metazoa; phylum Chordata; class Chondrichthyes; family Pristiophoridae; genus Pristiophorus; species Pristiophorus japonicus. The sequence goes on along the minus strand of NC_091985.1, from coordinate 1,097,341 downwards.
ATTAGATGGGGATTCACACTGTAACTACAGTAATGGATGGGGAGCATTAGATGGAGACACACCCTGTAACTACAGTAATGGATGGGGAGCATTAGATGGAGAAACACCCTGTAACTACAGTAATGGACACACAGCATTAGATGGAGACACACCCTGTAACTACAGTAATGTACACACAGCATTAGATGGAGACACACCCTGTAACTACAGTAATGGACAAGGAGCATTAGATGGAGACACACCCTGTAACTACAGTAATGTACACACAGCATTAGATGGAGACACACCCTGTAACTACAGTAATGGATACGGATCATTAGATGGAGACACACCCTGTAACTACAGTAATGGACACGGAGCATTAGATGGAGACACACCCGGAAACTACAGTAATGGACACGGAGCATTAGATGGAGACACACAATGTAACTACAGTAATGGACATGGAGCATTAGATGGAGACACACCCTGAAACTACAGTAATGGACACGGATCATTAGATGGAGACACACACTGTAACTACAGTAATGGACACACAGCATTAGATGGGGACACACCCTGTAACTACAGTAATGGACACACAGCATTAGATGGAGACACACACTGTAACTACAGGAATGGACACACAGCAGTAGATGGAGACACACGCTGTAACTACAGTAATGGACATGGAGCATTAGATGGAGACACACCCTTTAACTACAGTAATGGACACACAGCATTAGATGGAGACACACCCTGTAACTACAGTAATGGACACGGAGCATTAGATGGAGACACACACTGTAACTACAGTAATGGACACGGAGCATTAGATGGAGACACACCCTGTAACTACAGTAATGGACATGGAGCATTAGATGGAGACACACCCTGTAACTACAGTAATGGACACACAGCATTAGATGGAGACACACCCTGTAACTACAGTAATGTACTCACAGTATTAGATGGAGACACACTGTAACTACAGTAATGGACACAGAGCATTAGATGGAGGCACACACTGTAACCACAGTAATGGACACACACCATTAGATGGAGACACATGCTGTAACTACAGTAATGGACACACAGCATTAGATGGAGACACACCCTGTAACTACAGTAATGGACACGGAGCATTAGATGGAGACACACACTGTAACTACAGTAATGGACACGGAGCATTAGATGGAGACACACCCTGTAACTACAGTAATGGACATGGAGCATTAGATGGAGACACACCCTGTAACTACAGTAATGGACACACAGCATTAGATGGAGACACACCCTGTAACTACAGTATGTACACACAGCATTAGATCGAGACACACCCTGCAACTACAGTAATGTACACACAGCATTAGATGGAGACACACACTGTAACTACAGTAATGGACACGGAGCATTAGATGGAGACACACACTGTAACTACAGTAATGGACACGGAGCATTAGATGGAGACACACCCGGAAACTACAGTAATGGACACACAGCATTAGATGGAGACACACACTGTAACTACAGTAATGGACACAGAGCATTAGATGGAGACACACCCGGAAACTACAGTAATGGACACGGAGCATTAGATGGAGACACACACTGTAACTACAATAATGGACACGGAGCATTAGATGGAGACACACACTGTAACTACAGTAATGGACACGGAGCAGTCGATGGAGACACACCCTGTAACTACAGTAATGGACATGGAGAATTAGATGGAGACACACACTGTAACTACAGTAATAGAAACGGAGCATTAGATGGAGACACACCCTGTAACTACAGTAATGTACACACAGCATTAGATGGAGACACACACTGTAACTACAGTAATGGACACGGAGCATTAGATGGAGACACACCCTGTAACTACAGTATGTAGACACAGCATTAGATGGAGACACACCCTGTAACTACAGTAATGGACACGGAGCATTAGATGGAGACACACCCGGAAACTACAGTAATGGACATGGAGCATTAGATGGAGACACACCCGGAAACTACAGTAATGGACACGGAGCATTAGATGGAGACACACAATGTAACTACAGTAATGGACATGGAGCATTAGATGGAGACACACCCTGAAACTACAGTAATGGACACGGAGCATTAGATGGAGACACACACTGTAACTACAGTAATGGACACACAGCATTAGATGGGGACACACCCTGTAACTACAGTAATGGACACACAGCATTAGATGGAGACACACACTGTAACTACAGGAATGGACACGGAGCATTAGATGGAGACACACCCTGTAACTACAGTATGTACACACAGCATTTGCTGGAGACACACCCTGTAGCTACAGTAATGTACACACAGCATTAGATGGAGACACCCTGTAACTACAGTAATGGACACGGAGCATTAGCTGGAGACACACCCTGTAACTACAGTATGTACACACAGCATTAGATGGAGACACACCCTGTAACTACAGTAATGGACACGGAGCATTACCTGGAGACACACCCTGTAACTACAGTATGTACACACAGCATTAGATGGAGATACACCCTGTAACTACAGTAATGGACACACAGCAGTAGATGGAGACACACACTCTAACTACAGTAATGGACACGGAGCATTAGATGGAGACACACCCTTTAACTACAGTAATGGACACACAGCAGGAGATGGAGACACACGCTGTAACTACAGTAATGAACATGGAGCATTAGATGGAGACACACGCTGTAACTACAGTAATGGACACACAGCATTAGATGGAGACACACACTGCAACTACAGTAATGGACACACAGCAGTAGATGGAGACACACGCTGTAACTACAGTAATGGACATGGAGCATTAGATGGAGGCACACCCTGTAACTACAGTAATGGACACGGAGCATTAGATGGAGACACACCCTGTAACTACAGTAATGACACACAGCAGTAGATGGAGACACACGCTGTAACTACAGTAATGGACAAGGAGCATTAGATGGAGACACACCCTTTAACTACAGTAATGGACACACAGCATTAGATGGAGACACACCCTGTAACTACAGTATGTACACACAGCATTAGATGGAGACACACCCTGTAACTACAGTAATGTACACACAGCATTAGATGGAGACACACCCTGCAACTACAGTAATGGACATGGAGTATTAGATGGAGGCACACCCTGTAACTACAGTAATGGACACGGAGCATTAGATGGAGACACACGCTGTAACTACAGTAATGGACATGGAGCATTAGATGGAGACACACCCTATAACTACAGTAATGGACACACAGCATTAGATGGAGACACACCCTGTAACTACAGTATGTACACACAGCATTAGATGGAGACACACCCTGTAACTACAGTAATGTACACACAGCATTAGATGGAGACACACCCTATAACTACAGTAATGGACACACAGCATTAGATGGAGTCACACCCTGTAACTACAGTAATGGACACACAGCATTAGATGGAGACACACCCTGTAACTACATAATGTACACACAGCATTAGATGGAGACACACCCTGTAACTACAGTAATGGACAAGGAGCATTAGCTGGAGACACACCCTGTAACTACAGTATGTACACACAGCATTAGATGGAGATACACCCTGTAACTACAGTAATGGACACACAGCAGTAGATGGAGACACACACTCTAACTACAGTAATGGACACGGAGCATTAGATGGAGACACACCCTGTAACTACAGTAATGGACACACAGCAGTAGATGGAGACACACGCTGTAACTACAGTAATGGACAAGGAGCATTAGATGGAGACACACCCTTTAACTACAGTAATGTACACACAGCATTAGATGGAGACACACCCTGTAACTGCAGTAATGGACACACAGCATGAGATGGGGATTCACACTGTAACTACAGTAATGGACACGGAGCATTAACTGGAGACACACCCTGTAACTACAGTAATGTACACACAGCATTAGATGGAGACACACCCTGTAACTACAGTAATGGACACGGAGCATTAGCTGTAGACACACCCTGTAACTACAGTATGTACACACAGCATTAGATGGAGACACACCCTGTAACTACAGTAATGGACACGGAGCATTAGCTGGAGACACACCCTGTAACTACAGTATGTACACACAGCATTAGATGGAGATACACCCTGTAACTACAGTAATGGACACACAGCAGTAGATGGAGACACACACTCTAACTACAGTAATGGACACGGAGCATTAGATGGAGACACAGCCTGTAACTACAGTAATGGACACACCAGGAGATGGAGACACACGCTGTAACTACAGTAATGGACATGGAGCATTAGATGGAGCCACACGCTGTAACTACAGGAATGGACACACAGCATTAGATGGAGACACACACTGTAACTACAGTAATGGACACACAGCAGTAGATGGAGACACACGCTGTAACTACAGTAATGGACATGGAGCATTAGATGGAGGCACACCCTGTAACTACAGTAATGGACACGGAGCATTAGATGGAGACACACCCTGTAACTACAGTAATGGACACACAGCATTAGATGAAGACACACCCTGTAACTACAGTAATGTACACACAGCATTAGATGAAGACACACCCTGTAACTACAGTAATGTATACACAGCATTAGATGGAGACACACCGTGTAACTACAGTAATGGACACGGAGCATTAGATGGAGACACACACGGAAACTACAGTAATGGACACAGAGCATTAGATGGAGACACACCCGGAAACTACAGTAATGGACACGGAGCATTGGATGGAGACACACACTGTAACTACAGTAATGGACACGGAGCATTAGATGGAGACACACACTGTAACTACAGTAATGGACATGGAGCAATAGATGGAGACACACAATGTAACTACAGTAATGGACATGGAGCATTTGATGGAGACACACCCTGTAACTGCAGTAATGGACACACAGCATTAGATGGGGATTCACACTGTAACTACAGTAATGGATGGGGAGCATTAGATGGAGACACACCCTGTAACTACAGTAATGGATGGGGAGCATTAGATGGAGAAACACCCTGTAACTACAGTAATGGACACACAGCATTAGATGGAGACACACCCTGTAACTACAGTAATGTACACACAGCATTAGATGGAGACACACCCTGTAACTACAGTAATGGACAAGGAGCATTAGATGGAGACACACCCTGTAACTACAGTAATGTACACACAGCATTAGATGGAGACACACCCTGTAACTACAGTAATGGATACGGATCATTAGATGGAGACACACCCTGTAACTACAGTAATGGACACGGAGCATTAGATGGAGACACACCCGGAAACTACAGTAATGGACACGGAGCATTAGATGGAGACACACAATGTAACTACAGTAATGGACATGGAGCATTAGATGGAGACACACCCTGAAACTACAGTAATGGACACGGATCATTAGATGGAGACACACACTGTAACTACAGTAATGGACACACAGCATTAGATGGGGACACACCCTGTAACTACAGTAATGGACACACAGCATTAGATGGAGACACACACTGTAACTACAGGAATGGACACACAGCAGTAGATGGAGACACACGCTGTAACTACAGTAATGGACATGGAGCATTAGATGGAGACACACCCTTTAACTACAGTAATGGACACACAGCATTAGATGGAGACACACCCTGTAACTACAGTAATGGACACGGAGCATTAGATGGAGACACACACTGTAACTACAGTAATGGACACGGAGCATTAGATGGAGACACACCCTGTAACTACAGTAATGGACATGGAGCATTAGATGGAGACACACCCTGTAACTACAGTAATGGACACACAGCATTAGATGGAGACACACCCTGTAACTACAGTAATGTACTCACAGTATTAGATGGAGACACACTGTAACTACAGTAATGGACACAGAGCATTAGATGGAGGCACACACTGTAACCACAGTAATGGACACACACCATTAGATGGAGACACATGCTGTAACTACAGTAATGGACACACAGCAAAAGACGGAGACACATCCTGTAACTCCAGTAATGGAAACACAGCATTAGATGGAGACACACCCTGTAACTACAATAATGCACAAGGAGCATGAGATGGAGTCACACCCTGTAACTACAGTAATGGACACGGAGCATTAGATGGAGACACACCCGGAAACTACAGTAATGGACACGGAGCATTAGATGGAGACACACAATGTAACTACAGTAATGGACATGGAGCATTAGATGGAGACACACCCTGAAACTACAGTAATGGACACGGATCATTAGATGGAGACACACACTGTAACTACAGTAATGGACACACAGCATTAGATGGGGACACACCCTGTAACTACAGTAATGGACACACAGCATTAGATGGAGACACACACTGTAACTACAGGAATGGACACGGAGCATTAGATGGAGACACACCCTGTAACTACAGTATGTACACACAGCATTAGCTGGAGACACACCCTGTAGCTACAGTAATGTACACACAGCATTAGATGGAGACACCCTGTAACTACAGTAATGGACACGGAGCATTAGCTGGAGACACACCCTGTAACTACAGTATATACATACAGCATTAGATGGAGATACACCCTGTAACTACAGTAATGGATACACAGCAGTAGATGGAGACACACACTCTAACTACAGTAATGGACACGGAGCATTAGATGGAGACACACCATGTAACTACAGTAATGGACACACAGCAGGAGATGGAGACACACGCTGTAACTACAGTAATGGACATGGAGCATTAGATGGAGACACACGCTGTAACTACAGTAATGGACACACAGCAGGAGATGGAGACACACGCTGTAACTACAGTAATGGACATGGAGCATTAGATGGAGGCACACGCTGTAACTACAGTAATGGACACACAGCAGGAGATGGAGACACACGCTGTAACTACAGTAATGGACATGGAGCAATAGATGGAGATACACCCTGTAACTACAGTAATGGACACACAGCAGGAGATGGAGACACACTCTGTAACGACAGTAATGGACATGGAGCATTAGATGGAGACAGACGCTGTAACTACAGTAATGGACACACAGCATTAGATGGAGACACACACTGTAACTACAGTAATGGACACACAGCAGTAGATGGAGACACACGCTGTAACTACAGTAATGGACATGGAGCATTAGATGGAGGCACACCCTGTAACTACAGTAATGGAAACGGAGCATTAGATGGAGACACACCCTGTAACTACAGTAATGGACACACAGCAGTAGATGGAGACACACACTGTAACTACAGTATGTACACACAGCATTAGATGGAGACACACCCTGTAACTACAGTAATGTACACACAGCATTAGATGGAGACACACCCTGTACCAACAGTAATGGACACAGAGCATTAGATGGAGACACACACTGTAACTACAGTAATGGACACGGAGCAATAGATGGAGACAAACAATGTAACTGCAGTAATGGACATGGAGCATTTGATGGAGACACACACTGTAACTACAGTAATGGACACGGAGCATTAGCTGGAGACACACCCTGTAACTACAGTATGTACACACAGCATTAGATGGAGACACACCCTGTAACTACAGTAATGGACACGGAGCATTAGCTGGAGACACACCCTGTAACTACAGTAATGGACACACAGCAGTAGATGGAGACACACGCTGTAACTACAGTAATGGACATGGAGCATTAGATGGAGACACACCCTTTAACTACAGTAATGGACACACAGCATTAGATGGAGACACACCCTGTAACTACAGTAATGGACACACAGCATTAGATGGAGACACACCCTGTAACTACAGTAATGTACTCACAGTATTAGATGGAGACACACTGTAACTACAGTAATGGACACAGAGCATTAGATGGAGGCACACACTGTAACCACAGTAATGGACACACACCATTAGATGGAGACACATGCTGTAACTACAGTAATGGACACACAGCAATAGACGGAGACACATCCTGTAACTCCAGTGATGGAAACACAGCATTAGATGGAGACACACCCTGTAACAACAATAATGCACACGGAGCATGAGATGGAGTCACACCCTGTAACTACAGTAATGGACACACATCGTTCGTTGGAGACAGATCACGTAACTACATTAATGGACACGGAGCATGTCATGGAGAAACTCCTGTAACTACAGTAATGGACACACAGCATTAGATGGAGACACACGCTGTAACTACAGTAATGGACACACAGCATGAGATGGAAACACACCTTGTAACTACAGTAATGTACATGGAACATTCGATGGAGACACACCTTGTAACTACAGTAATGTACACACAGCATTAGATAGAGACACACCTGTAACTAATGTAATGGACACACAGCATTAGATAGAGTCACACCTGTAACAAATGTAATGGACACACAGCATTAGATGGAGACACACCTTGCAACTACAGTAATGGACACACAACATTAGATGGAGACACACCTTGCAACTACAGTAATGGACACACAACATTAGATGGAGACACACCTTGCAACTACAGTAATGGACACACAGAGCATTAGATGGAGACACTCCCTCTAACTACAGTTATGGACACATAGCATTAGATGGAGAAACATGCTGTAACTGCAGGAATGGACACGGAGCATTAGATTGATGCACACCCCGTAAGTAAAGGAATGGACACACAGCAATAGATGGAAACACACACTGTAGCTAGAGTAATGGCCAAAAATCATTAGATGGAGACACACCCTGTAATTACAGTAATGGACTTGGTGCATTAGATGGAGACACACCCTGTAACTACAGTAATGGACACGGAGCATTAGATGGAGACACACGCTGTAACTACAGTAATGTACACACAGCATTAGATGGAGACACACCCTGTAACTACAGTAATGGACACACAGCATTAGATGGAGACACACCCTGTAACTACAGTAATGGACACACAGCATTAGATGGAGACACACCCTGTAACTACAGTAATGGACTTGGTGCATTAGATGGAGACACACCCTGTAACTACAGTAATGGACACACAGCATTAGATAGAGACACACCTGTAACAACTGTAATGGACACACAGCATTAGATGGAGACACACCTTGCAACTACAGTAATGGACACACAACATTAGATGGAGACACACCTTGCAACTACAGTAATGGACACACAGAGCATTAGATGGAGACACTCCCTCTAACTACAGTTATGGACACATAGCATTAGATGGAGAAACATGCTGTAACTACAGGAATGGACACGGAGCATTAGATTGATGCACACCCCGTAAGTAAAGGAATGGACACACAGCAATAGATGGAAACACGCACTGTAGCTACAGTAATGAACACACAGCATTAGATGGAGACACAGCCTGTAACTACAGTAATGGACATGGAGCATTAGATGGAGACACATGCTGTAACTACAGTAATGGACATGCAGCAATAGATGGAGACACACCCTGTAACTACAGTAATGGACATGGAGCATTAGATGGAGACACACCCTGTAACTACAGTAATGAACACACAGCATTAGATGGAGACACAGCCTGTAACTACAGTAATGGACACGGAGCATTGGATGGAGACACACCCTGTAACTACAGTAATGGACATGGAGCATTAGATGGAGACACATGCTGTAACTACAGTAATGGATATGCAGCATTAGATGGAGACACACCCTGTAACTACAGTAATGGACATGGAGCATTAGATGGAGACACATGCTGTAACTACAGTAATGGACATGGAGCATTAGATGGAGACACATGCTGTAACTACAGTAATGGACACGGAGCATTAGATGGAGACACACGCTGTAACTACAGTAATGGACATGCAGCATTAGATGGAGACACACCCTGTAACTACAGTAATGGACATGGAGCATTAGATGGAGACACATGCTGTAACTACAGTAATGGACATGGAGCATTAGATGGAGACACATGCTGTAACTACAGTAATGGACACGGAGCAATAGATGGAGACACACCCTGTAACTACAGTAATGGACATGGAGCATTAGATGGAGACACACCCTGTAACTACAGTATGTACACACAGCGTTAGATGGAGACACACTCTGTAATTTATGTAATGGACACACAGCATTAGATGGAGACACACACTGTAACTACAGTAATGGACACGGAGCATTAGATGGAGACACACACTGTAACTACAGTAATGGACACACAGCATTAGATCGAGACAAACCCTGTAACTACAGTAATGGACACGGATCATTCGATGTAGAAACACACTGTAACTACAGTAATGTACACATAGCATTGGATGGAGACACACCCTGTAACTACAGTAATGGACACAAAGCATTCAATGGAGACACACACTGTAACTACAGTAATGTACTCACAGTATTAGATGGAGACACACTGTAACTACAGTAATGGACACAGAGCAATAAACGGAGACACACCCTGTAACTACAGTAATGGAAACACAGCATTAGATGGAGTAACACGCTGTAACGACAGTAATGGACACGGAGCATTAGATGGAGACACACCCTGTAACTACAGTAATGGACACACATCGTTAGTTGAAGACAGATCATGTAACTACAGTAATGGACACGGAGCATGTCATGGAGACACACTGGTGACTAAAGTAAAGTACACACAGCATTAGATGGAGACACACGCTGTAACTGCAGTAATGGACACGGAGCATGAGATGGAGACACACCCTGTAACTACAGGAATGGACACACAGCATGAGATGGAAACACACCTTGTAACTACAGTAATGTACATGGAACATTCGAGGGAGACACACCTTGTAACTACAGTAATGTACACACAGCATTAGATAGAGATACACCTATAACTAATGTAATGGACAAACAGCATGAGATGGAGACACATCTTGCAACTACAGTAATGGACACACAGCGTTAGATGGAGACACACCCTGTAACTACAGTAATGGACACGGAGCAATAGATGGAGACACACCCTGTAACTACAGTAATGGACACGGAGCAATAGATGGAGACACACCCTGTAACTACAGTAATGTACACACAGCGTTAGATGGAGACACACTCTGTAACTTATGTAATGGACACACAGCATTAGATGGAGACACACCCTGTAACTACAGTAATGGACACACAGCATTAGATGGAGACACACCCTGTAACTACAGTAATGGACAGGGAGCAATAGATGGAGACACACCCTGTAACTACAGTAATGTACACACAGCGTTAGATGGAGACACACTCTGTAACTTATGTAATGGACACACAGCATTAGATGGAGACACACGCTGTAACTACAGTAATGGACACGGAGCATTAGATGGAGACACACCCTGTAACTACAGTAATGGACACACAGCATTAGATCGAGACAAACCCTGTAACTACAGTAATGGACATGGAGCATGAGATGGAGACACAACCTGCAACTATAGTAATGGACACGGAGCATTAGATGGAGACACACACTGTAACTACAGGAATGGACACGGAGCATTAGCTGGAGACACACCCTGTAACTACAGTAATGGACACGGATCATTCGATGGAGAAACACACTGTAACTACAGTAATGTACACATAGCATTAGATGGAGACACACCCTGTAACTACAGTAATGTACACACAGCATTAGATGGAGACACACCCTGTAACTACAGTAATGGACACAGAGCATTAGATGGAGACACACACTGTAACTACAGTAATGGACACGGAGCAATAGATGGAGACACACAATGTAACTACAGTAATGGACATGGAGCATTTGATGGAGACACACACTGTAACTACAGTAATGGACACGGAGCATTAGCTGGAGACACACCCTGTAACTACAGTATGTACACACAGCATTAGATGGAGACACACCCTGTAACTACAGTAATGGACACGGAGCATTAGCTGGAGAAACACCCTGTAACTACAGTAATGGACACACAGCAGTAGATGGAGACACACGCTGTAACTACAGTAATGGACATGGAGCATTAGATGGAGACACACCCTTTAACTACAGTAATGGACACACAGCATTAGATGGAGACACACCCTGTAACTACAGTAATGGACACACAGCATTAGATGGAGACACACCCTGTAACTACAGTAATGGACACACACCATTAGATGGAGACACATCCTGTAACTCCAGTAATGGAAACACAGCATTAGATGGAGGCACACACTGTAACCACAGTAATGGACACACACCATTAGATGGAGACACATGCTGTAACTACAGTAATGGACACACAGCAATAGACGGAGACACATCCTGTAACTCCAGTAATGGAAACACAGCATTAGATGGAGACACACCCTGTAACTACAATAATGCACACGGAGCATGAGATGGAGTCACACCCTGTAACTACAGTAATGGACACACATCGTTCGTTGGAGACAGATCATGTAACTACATTAATGGACACGGAGCATGTCATGGAGACACTCCTGTAACTACAGTAATGGACACACAGCATTAGATGGAGACACACGCTGTAACTACAGTAATGGACACACAGCATGATATGGAAACACATCTTGTAACTACAGTAATGTACATGGAACATTCGATGGAGACACACCTTGTAACTACAGTAATGTACACACAGCATTAGATAGAGACACACCTGTAACTAATGTAATGGACACACAGCATTAGATAGAGACACACCTGTAACAAATGTAATGGACACACAGCATTAGATGGAGACACACCTTGCAACTACAGTAATGGACACACAACATTAGATGGAGACACACCTTGCAACTACAGTAATGGACACACAGAGCATTAGATGGAGACACTCTCTCTAACTACAGTTATGGACACATGGCATTAGATGGAGAAACATGCTGTAACTGCAGGAATGGACACGGAGCATTAGATTGATGCACACCCCGTAAGTAAAGGAATGGACACACAGCAATAGATGGAAACACACACTGTAGCTACAGTAATGGCCAAAAATCATTAGATGGAGACACACCCTGTAATTACAGTAATGGACTTGGTGCATTAGATGGAGACACACCCTGTAACTACAGTAATGGACACGGAGCATTAGATGGAGACACACGCTGTAACTACAGTAATGTACACACAGCATTAGATGGAGACACACCCTGTAACTACAGTAATGGACACACAGCATTAGATGGAGACACACCCTGTAACTACAGTAATGGACACACAGCATTAGATGGAGACACACCCTGTAACTACAGTAATGGACACACTGCATTAGATAGAGACACACCTGTAACAAATGTAATGGACACACAGCTTTAGATGGAGACACACCTTGCAACTACAGTAATGGACACACAACATTAGATGGAGACACACCTTGCAACTACAGTAATGGACACACAGAGCATTAGATGGAGACACTCCCTCTAACTACAGTTATGGACACATAGCATTAGATGGAGAAACATGCTGTAACTACAGGAATGGACACGGAGCATTAGATTGATGCACACCCCGTAAGTAAAGGAATGGACACACAGCAATAGATGGAAACACACACTGTAGCTACAGTAATGAACACACAGCATTAGATGGAGACACACCCTGTAACTACAGTAATGGACACACAGCATTAGATAGACACACCCTGTAACTACAGTAATGGACTTGGTGCATTAGATGGAGACACACCCTGTAACTACAGTAATGGACACACAGCATTAGATAGAGACACACCTGTAACAAATGTAATGGACACACAGCATTAGATGGAGACACACCTTGCAACTACAGTAATGGACACACAACATTAGATGGAGACACACCTTGCAACTACAGTAATGGACACACAGAGCATTAGATGGAGACACTCTCTCTAACTACAGTTATGGACACATAGCATTAGATGGAGAAACATGCTGTAACTGCAGGAATGGACACGGAGCATTAGATTGATGCACACCCCGTAAGTAAAGGAATGGACACACAGCAATAGATGGAAACACACACTGTAGCTACAGTAATGAACACACAGCATTAGATGGAGACACACCCTGTAACTACAGTAATGGACACACAGCATTAGATAGACACACCCTGTAACTACAGTAATGGACTTGGTGCATTAGATGGAGACACACCCTGTAACTACAGTAATGGACACACAGCATTAGATAGAGACACACCTGTAACAAATGTAATGGACACACAGCATTAGATGGAGACACACCTTGCAACTACAGTAATGGACACACAACATTAGATGGAGACACACCTTGCAACTACAGTAATGGACACACAGAGCATTAGATGGAGACACTCCCTCTAACTACAGTTATGGACACATAGCATTAGATGGAGAAACATGCTGTAACTACAGGAATGGACACGGAGCATTAGATTGATGCACACCCCGTAAGTAAAGGAATGGACACACAGCAATAGATGGAAACACACACTGTAGCTACAGTAATGAACACACAGCATTAGATGGAGACACAGCCTGTAACTACAGTAATGGACATGGAGCATTAGATGGAGACACATGCTGTAACTACAGTAATGGACATGCAGCAATAGATGGAGACACAACCTGTAACTACAGTAATGGACATGGAGCATTAGATGGAGACACACCCTGTAACTACAGTAATGAACACACAGCATTAGATGGAGACACAGCCTGTAACTACAGTAATGGACACGGAGCATTAGATGGAGACACACCCTGTAACTACAGTAATGGACATGGAGCATTAGATGGAGACACATGCTGTAACTACAGTAATGGACATGCAGCATTAGATGGAGACACACCCTGTAACTACAGTAATGGACATGGAGCATTAGATGGAGACACATGCTGTAACTACAGTAATGGACATGGAGCATTAGATGGAGACACATGCTGTAACTACAGTAATGGACACGGAGCATTAGATGGAGACCGACGCTGTAACTACAGTAATGGACATGCAGCATTAGATGGAGACACACCCTGTAACTACAGTAATGGACATGGAGCATTAGATGGAGACACATGCTGTAACTACAGTAATGTACATGGAGCATTAGATGGAGACACATGCTGTAACTACAGTAATGGACACGGAGCAATAGATGGAGACACACCCTGTAACTACAGTAATGGACATGGAGCATTAGATGGAGACACACCCTGTAACTACAGTATGTACACACAGCGTTAGATGGAGTCACACTCTGTAATTTATGTAATGGACACACAGCATTAGATGGAGACACACACTGTAACTACAGTAATGGACACGGAGCATTAGATGGAGACACACACTGTAACTACAGTAATGGACACACAGCATTAGATCGAGACAAACCCTGTAACTACAGTAATGGACACGGATCATTCGATGGAGAAACACACTGTAACTACAGTAATGTACACATAGCATTAGATGGAGACACACCCTGTAACTACAGTAATGGACACAAAGCATTCAATGGAGACACACACTGTAACTACAGTAATGTACTCACAGTATTAGATGGAGACACACTGTAACTACAGTAATGGACACAGAGCATTAGATGGAGGCACACACTGTAACTACAGTAATGGACACACAGCAATAAACGGAGACACACCCTGTAACTACAGTAATGGAAACACAGCATTAGATGGAGTAACACGCTGTAACGACAGTAATGGACACGGAGCATTAGATGGTGACACACGCTGTAACTACAGTAATGGACACACATCGTTAGTTGAAGACAGATCATGTAACTACAGTAATGGACACGGAGCATGTCATGGAGACACACCTGTGACTAAAGTAATGTACACACAGCATTAGATGGAGACACACGCTGTAACTGCAGTAATGGACACGGAGCATGAGATGGAGACACACCCTGTAACTACAGGAATGGACACACAGCATGAGATGGAAACACACCTTGTAACTACAGTAATGTACATGGAACATTCGAGGGAGACACACCTTGTAACTACAGTAATGTACACACAGCATTAGATAGAGACACACCTATAACTAATGTAATGGACAAACAGCATTAGATGGAGACACATCTTGCAACTACAGTAATGGACACACAGCGTTAGATGGAGACACACCCTGTAACTACAGTAATGGACACGGAGCAATAGATGGAGACACACCCTGTAACTACAGTAATGGACACGGAGCAATAGATGGAGACACACCCTGTAACTACAGTAATGTACACACAGCGTTAGATGGAGACACACTCTGTAACTTATGTAATGGACACACAGCATTAGATGGAGACACACCCTGTAACTACAGTAATGGACACACAGCATTAGATGGAGACACACCCTGTAACTACAGTAATGGACACGGAGCAATAGATGGAGACACACCCTGTAACTACAGTAATGTACACACAGCGTTAGATGGAGACACACTCTGTAACTTATGTAATGGACACACAGCATTAGATGGAGACACACGCTGTAACTACAGTAATGGACACGGAGCATTAGATGGAGACACACCCTGTAACTACAGTAATGGACACACAGCATTAGATCGAGACAAACCCTGTAACTACAGTAATGGACATGGAGCATGAGATGGAGACACAACCTGCAACTATAGTAATGGACACGGAGCATTAGATGGAGACACACACTGTAACTACAGGAATGGACACGGAGCATTAGCTGGAGATACTCCCTGTAACTACAGTAATGGACACGGATCATTCGATGGAGAAACACACTGTAACTACAGTAATGTACACATAGCATTAGATGGAGACACACCCTGTAACTACAGTAATGGACTTGGTGCATTAGATGGAGACACACACTGTAACTACATTAATGGCCAAAAATCATTAGATGGAGACACACCCTGTAATTACAGTAATGGACTTGGTGCATTAGATGGAGACACACACTGTAACTACAGTAATGGACACGGAGCATTAGTTGGAGACACACCCTGGAACTACAGTAGTGGACACACAGCATTAGATGGAGACACACCCTGTAACTACAGTAATGTACTCACAGCATTAGATGGAGACACACGCTGTAACTACAGTAATGGACACGGAGCATTAGATGGAGACACACCCTGTAACTACAGTAATGGACACACAGCATTAGATCGAGACAAACCCTGTAACTACAGTAATGGACATGGAGCATGAGGTGGAGACACAACCTGCAACTATAGTAATGGACACGGAGCATTAGATGGAGACACACACTGTAACTACAGGAATGGACACGGAGCATTAGCTGGAGACACACCCTGTAACTACAGTAATGGACACGGATCATTCGATGGAGAAACACACTGTAACTACAGTAATGTACACATAGCATTAGATGGAGACACACCCTGTAACTACAGTAATGGACTTGGTGCATTAGATGGAGACACACACTGTAACTACATTAATGGCCAAAAATCATTAGATGGAGACACACACTGTAACTACATTAATGGCCAAAAATCATTAGATGGAGACAACACACCCTGTAATTACAGTAATGGATTTGGTGCATTAGATGGAGACACACACTGTAACTACAGTAATGGACACAGAGCATTAGATGGAGACACACACTGTAACTACAGTAATGTACTCACAGCATTAGATGGAGACACACCCTGGAACTACAGTAGTGGACACACAGCATTAGATGGAGACACACCCTGTAACTACAGTAATGTACTCACAGCATTAGATGGAGACACACCCTGTAACTACAGTAATGTACTCACAGCATTAGATGGAGACACACGCTGTAACTACAGTAATGGACACACAGCATTAGATGGAGACACACCCTGTAACTACAGTAATGGACATGGAGCATTAGATGGAGACACACACTGTAACTACAGTAATGGACACAGAGCATTAGATGGAGGCACACCCTGAAACTACAGTAATGGACACACAGCATTAGATGGAGACACACCCTGTAATTACAGTAATGGACATGGAGCATTAGATGGAGACACACCCTGTAACTACACTAATGGACACGGAGCAACAGATGGAGACACTCCCTCTAACTACAGTAATGGACACGGAGCAATGGATGTAGACACACCCTGTAACTACAGGAATGGACACGGAGCATTAGATTGATGCACGCCCCGTAAGTAAAGGAATGGACACACAGCAATAGATGGAAAGATGGAAACACACCTTGCAACGACAGTAATGGACACAAAGCATTCGATGGAGACACACACTGTAACTACAGTAATCAACAGGGAGCATTAGATGGAGACACACACTGTAACTACAGTAATGGACACAGCATTAGATGGAGACACACCCTGTAACTACAAAATGGACGGTGTATTAGGTGAAGACACACCCTGTAACCACAGTAAAGGACAGGCAGAATTATATGGAGATATATACTGTAACTACTGTAATGGACACACAGCATTAGATGGAGACACACCCTGTAACTACAGTAATGGACACGGAGTATTAGACGAAGACACACCCTGTAACTACAGTAATGGACACTCAGCATTAGATGGAGACACACACTGTAACTACAGTAATGGACACGGAGTATTAGACGAAGACACACCCTGTAACTACAGTAATGGACACTCAGCATTAGATGGAGACACACCCAATTACTACAGTAATGAACATGGAGCTTTCGATGGAGACACACGCTGTAACTACAGTAATGGACAGGGAGCATTACATGGAGACACACCATATAACTACAGTAATGGACACACAGCATTAGAGGTGGACACACTCTGTAACTACAGTAATGGACATGGAGCATTACATGGAGACACACACTGTAACTACAGTAATGGACACACAGCATTAGAGGGAGACACACACTGTAACTACAGTAATGGACACACAGCATTAGATGGAGACACACAATGTAACTATCGTAATGGACGAGGAGCATTAGATGGAGACACACCCTGTAACTACAGTTATGGAGATGGAGCATTCGATGAAGATACACTCTGCAACTACAGTAATGGGCGGAGATCATTAGATGGAGACACACCCTGTAACTTCAGTAATGGACACACAGCCTTATATGGAGACAAATCCTGTACCTACAGTAATGGACGGAGATCATTAGATGGGTACACACCCTGTTACAAGAGTAATGGAGACGCAGCATTAGATGGAGACACACTCTGTAACTACAGTAATGGACACACAGCATTAGATGGAGATATACACTGTAACGACAGTAATGGACACACAGCATTAGATGGAGAAATACACTGTAACGACAGTAATGGACATGGGGGATTCGATGGAGACACACCCTGTTAAAAGAGTAATGGAGACGCAGCATTAGATGGAGACACACTCTGTAACTACAGTAATAGACACACAGCATTAGATGGAGACACACTCTGTAACTACAGTAATGGACACACAGCATTAGATGGAGACACACTCTGTAACTACAGTAATGGACACACAGCATTAGATGAAGACACACCCTATAATGACAGTAATGGACACAGAGCATTAGATGGAGACACACCCTATAATGACAGTAATGGAGACACAGCATTAGATGGGGACACACTCAGTAACTGCAGTAATGGACACACAGCATTAGATGGAGACATACACTATAACGACAGTAATGGACACACAGCATTAGATGGAGAAATACACTGTAACGACAGTAATGGACACACAGCATTAGATGGAGACACACCCTATAATGACAGTAATGGAGACACAGCATTAGTTGGGGACACACTCAGTAACTTCAGTAATGGACACGGAGCATTAAATGGAGACACACACTGTAACTACAGTAATGGACACACAGCATTAGATGGAGACACACGCTGTAACCACAGTAATTGACACACAGCATTAGACGGAGACACTCCCTGTAACAACAGTAATGGACATGGAACATTAGATGGAGACACACACTGTAACTACAGTAATGGACAGAGAACATGAGATGGAGACACACCCAGTAACTACAGTAATGGACACAGCATTAGATGGAGACACACCCTGTAACTACAGTAATCGACACAGCATTAGATGGAGACACACGCTGTAACTATTGTAACGGACACACAGCATTAGATGGAGACACACCCCAAAAGTGCAGTAATAGAGACACAGCATTAGATCGAGACACACCCCGTAACTACAGTAATGGACAAGGAGCATTAGATGGAGACACACGCTGTCACTACAGTAATCGACAGAAGGCCATTCAGTTGGTTGGGTACAGAGAATGATATTCAGTTATTGGGGTACAGAGAAGGATATTTAGTTATTGGGGTATGGAGAATGGCATTCAGTTATTGGGGGATGGGGAAGGGTATTCATTTATTGGGGTGCAGTGAATGATATTCAGTTATTGTTGTACAGCGAAGTGTATTCAGTTATTTGGATACGGAGCATTGCAGTTATTGTGGTACAGAGCATGATATTCAGTTATTGGGGGACAGAGTAGGATATTCAGTCATTGGGGTACAGGGAATAAAATTCAGTCATTGAGGGACAGAGGGGAATATTCAAGTATTGGGGTACAGAGAAGGATAGGTAGTTACTGGGGTGCAGAAAATGAAATTCAGTTATTGGGGTACAGAGAATGATATTCAGTTATTGGTTTACAGAGAAGGATGTTCAGATATTGGGGTACAGAGAATGGTATTCAGTTATTGGCTTACAGAGAAGGATGTTCAGTTAATGGGGTACAGAGAATGATATTCAGTTATTGGCTTACAGAGAAGGATGTTCAGTTTTTAGGATACAGAGAAGGGTATTCAGTTGTTGAGGTACAGACAAGGATGTTCACTTATTGGGATACAGAGAAGGGTATTCAATTGTTGGGGGTACAGACAAGGATATTCAGTTATTGGGATACAGAGAAGGGTATTCAGTTATCGGGGTACAGGGACGGATATTCAGTTATTGGGGTACAGAGAATGATATTCAGTTATTGGTGTACAGAGAAGGACATTCAGTTATTGCAGTACAGAGAAGGATATCTATTAATTGGCGTACAGAGAAGAGTATTCATTTATGGGGTACAGAGTCGAATATTAAGTTATTGGGGTACAGAGAAGGATATTCCATTATTGGGGGACAGAGAAGGATATTCAGTTATTGGGACACATATGCAGTTATTGTGGTACAGAGAATGATGTTCAGTTATTGGAGTACAGATAATGGTATTCAGTTAATGGGGGGCAGAGGAGCCTATTCAGTTATCGGGGTGCAGAGAAGAATATTCAGTTATTGGGGTATGAAGAATGATATTCAGTTATTGTGGTACACATAGCAGAAGTTTGTTATTGGGGAATAGAGAAGGGTATTCAGTTATCGGGGTACATAGAATGACATTCAGTTATTGGGGTAGAGAGAATGATATTCAGTTATTGGGGTACAGAGAAGGACATTTAGTTATTGGGGTGTGGAGAATTGCATTCAGTTATTGGGGGATGGGGAAGGGTATTCATTTATTGGGGTGCAGTGAATGACATTCAGTTATTGGGGTACAGCGAAGTGTATTCAGTTATTTGGGTACGGAGCATGTGCAGTTATTGTGGTACAGAGAATGATATTCAGTTATTGGGGGACAGAGTAGGATATTCAGTCATTGGGGTACAGGGAATAAAATTCAGTCATTGGGGGACAGAGGGGAATATTCAAATATTGGGGTTCAGAGAAGGATAGTTAGATATTGGGGTGCACAGACGAGTATTCATCCATTAGGGTGCATCGAAGAATATTCAGCTATTGGGGTACAGATTATGATATTCAGTTATTGGGGGACAGAGACGGATATTCAGTTATTGGGGTACATAGAATTATATTTGGATATAGGTGTACAGAGAAGAACATTCAGTTATTGGGGAACAGAGACAGGTATTCAATTATTGGGGCACAGAGAAGAATATTCAGTTATTGGAGTACGGAGAATAATATTCAGATATTGGGGCACGGAGAATGGCATGCAGTTATTGGGGGCCGGAGAATGATATTTAGTTATTGTGGTACATAGAATTATATTTGGATATTGGGGTACAGAGCAGGACATTCAGTTATTGGGGTGCAGAGAAGAGCATTCAGTTATCGGGGTGCAGACAAGGATATTCAGTATTGGGGTACAGAGAAGGATATTCAATTATTCGGGTGCGGTGATTGGTATGCAGTTATTGGGGGACAGAGAATGACATTCAGTTATTGGGGGACAGAGATGGATATTCAGTTATTGGGGTACAGTGAATGACATTCAGTTATTGGGGTACAGAGAAGGCTATTCAGTTAATGGGGGACAGAGAAGCGTATTCAGTTATTAGGCTGTGGAGCATATTCAGTTATTGTGGTACAGAGAATGATATTCAGTTATTGAGGTACAGAGAAGGATATTCAGTTAATGAGGGACAGAGAAGCGTATTCAGTTATCGGTGTACAGTGAAGAATATGCAGTTATTGGGGGACATAAAATGATACTCAGTTATCGGGGTACAGAGAAGGATATTCAGTTATTGGGGTGCAGAGAAGGGTATTCAGTTATTGGGGTATGGAAAATGGCATTCAGTTATTGGGGGACGGAGAAGAGCATGCATTTGTCGGGATACAGAGAAGAATATTCATTTATTGGGGGGCAGGGAAGGGTATTCAGTTATTGGGGGACAGCAAAGAACGGTCAGTTATTGGAGTACAGGGGATGATATTAAGTCATTGGGGTACAGATTAGGACATTCAGTTATTCGGGGACACAGAAGGAAATTCAGTTATTGTGGTACAGAGAATGATATTTAGTTATTGGGGTACAGAGAAGGTTATTCATTTATCGGGTACGTAGAATCATATTCATTTATGAGGGTACATAGAAAAATATTCATTTATTGGGGTGCGAATTATGATATGCAGTTATTGGGGTACAGTGAATGCCATTCAGTTATTGGGGTACAGAGAAGGATATTCAGTTATCGGGGGACAGAGAAGAGTATTCAGTTATCAGGGTACAGAAAATGGTCTTCAGTATTTGGGACAGAGAATGGCATTCAGTTATCGGGGTACAGAGAACGATATTCTGTATTGGGGTGCAGAGAAGGGTATTCCGTTATCGGGGTACAGATTATGATATTCAGTATTGGGGTACAGAGAAGGGTATTCAGTTATCGGGGTACAGAGAAGGATATTCAGTTATTGGGGTACGGAGCATATGCCGTTATTGTGGTACAGAGAATGCTATTCAGTTATTGGGGGACAGAGTAGGATATTCAGTCATTGGGGTACAGGG
This sequence comes from Pristiophorus japonicus, assembly GCF_044704955.1. NCBI lineage: Eukaryota > Metazoa > Chordata > Chondrichthyes > Pristiophoridae > Pristiophorus > Pristiophorus japonicus. The sequence continues at coordinate 1,074,037 of NC_091985.1, read as the reverse complement.
AATGCAATTCAGTTATTGGGGGACAGAGGGGGATATTCAACTATTGGGGTACAGAGAAGGATAGTTAGATATTGTGGTGCACAGACGAGTATTCATCCATTAGGGTGCATCGAAGAATATTCAGCTATTGGGGTACAGATTATGATATTCAGTTATTGGGGAACAGAGATGGATATTCAGTTATTGGGGTACAAAGAATTATATTTGGATATTGGTGTACAGAGAAGAACATTCAATTATTGGGGGACAGAGACAGGTATTCAGTTATTGGGGCACAGAGAAGAATATTCAGTTATTGGAGTACGGAGAATAATATTCAGATATTGGGGTACAGAGAATGGCGTGCAGTTATTGGGGGACGGAGAATGATATTCGGTTATTGTGGTACATAGAATTATATTTGGATATTGGGGTACAGAGAAGGACATTCAGTTATTGGGGTACAGAGAAGGACATTCAGTTATCGGGATACAGGCAAGGATATTCAGTATTGGGGTACACAGAAGGATATTCAATTATTGGGGTACAGAGAATGGTATGCAGTTATTGGGGGACAGAGAATGATATTCAGTTATTGGGGGACAGAGTATGATATTCAGTCACTGGGGTACAGGGAATGAAATTCAGTTATTGGGGGACAGAGGGGGATATCCAACTATTGGGGTGCAGAGAAGGATAGTTAGATATTGGGGTGCACAGACGAGTATTCATCCATTAGGGTGCATCGAAGAATATTCAGCTATTGGGGTACAGATTATGATATTCAGTTATTGGGGAACAGAGACGGATATTCAGTTATTGGGGTACAAAGAATTATATTTGGATATTGGTGTACAGAGAAGAACATTCAATTATTGGGAGACAGAGACAGGTATTCAGTTATTGGGGCACAGAGAAGAATATTCAGTTATTGGAGTACGGAGAATAATATTCAGATATTGGGGTACGGAGAATGGCGTGCAGTTATTGGGGGACGGAGAATGATATTCGGTTATTGTGGTACATAGAATTATATTTGGATATTGGGATACAGAGAAGGACATTCAGTTATTGGGGTACAGAGAAGGACATTCAGTTATCGGGATACAGGCAAGGATATTCAGTATTGGGGTACACAGAAGGATATTCAATTATTGGGGTACAGAGAATGGTATGCAGTTATTGGGGGACAGAGAATGATATTCAGTTATTGGGGGACAGAGATGGATATTCAGTTATTGGGGTACAGTGAATTACATTCAGTTATTGGGGTACGGAGAAGGATATTCAGTTAATGGGGGACAGAGAAGCGTATTTAGTTATTGGGCTACGGAGCATATTCAGTTATTGTGGTACAGAGAATGATATTAAGTTATTGAGGTACAGAGAAGGATATTCAGTTAATGGGGGACAGGGATGCGTATTCAGTTATCGGGGTACAGAGAAGAATATGCAGTTATTGGGGGACATAGAATGATACTCAGTTATCGGGATACAGAGAAGGATATTCATTTATTGGGGTACAGGGAACGGTATTCGGTTATTGGGGTACAGCGGATGATATTAAGTAATTGGGGTACAGATTAGGATATTCAGTTATTGGGGGAAAGAGAAGGATATTCAGTTATTGGGGTACAGATGAGGATATTTAGTTATTGGGGTACAGAGAATGTTATTCAGTTATCGGGGTACGTAGAATCATATTCATTTATGAGGGTACATAGATGGGGACACACCCTGTAACTACAGTAATGGACACGGAGCATTAGATGGAGACACACACTGTAACTACAGTAATCGACAGGGAGCATTAGATGGAGACACATAATTTAACCACAGTAATGGAGACACAGCATTCGATGTAAACACACTCTGTAACTTAAGTAACGGACGTACAGCATTAAATGGAGACACACCCTATAATGACAGTAATGGAGACACATCATTAGATGGGGACAAACTCAGTAACTGCAGTAATGGACATGGAGCATTAAATGGAGACACACACTGTAACTACAGTAATGGACACGGAGCATTAGTTGGAGACACACCCTGTAACTACAGTAATGGACATGGAGTATTAGATGGAGACACACCCTGCAGCTACAGTAATGGACACAGCATTAGATGGAGACACACACTGTAACTACAGTAATGGACACGGAGCATTAAATGGAGACACACCCTGTAACTACAGTAATCGACAGGGAGCATTAGATGGAGACACCCTGTAACTACAGTAATCGACAGGGAGCATTAAATGGAGACACACCCTGTAACTACAGTAATCGACAGGGAGCATTAGATGGAGACACACCCTGTAACTACAGTAATCGACAGGGAGCATTAAATGGAGACACACCCTGTAACTACAGTAATCGACAGGGAGCATTAGATGGAGACACACCCTGTAACTACAGAATGGACGGTGTATTAGGCGAAGACACACCCTGTAACCACAGTAAAGGACAGGCAGAATTATATGGAGATATGTACTGTAACTACAGTAATGTACACGGAGTATTAGACGAAGACACACCCTGTAACTACTGTAAAGGACACACAGCATTAGGTGGAGACACACCCAGTTACTACAGTAATGAACATGGAGCTTTCGATGGAGACACACGCTGTAACTACAGTAATGGACACGGAGCAATACATGGAGACACACCATATAACTACAGTAATGGACACACAGCATTAGATGGAGACACACCCAGTAACGACAGTAATGGACACGGAGCATTAGATGGAGACACACACTGTAACTCAAGTAATGGACAAACAGCATTCGATGGAGACACACCCTGTAACTACAGTAATGGACATGGAGCATTAGATGGAGACACACCCTGTAACTAAAGTAATGGACACACAGCATTAGATGGAGACACACCCTGTAACTACAGTAATGGACACAGAGCATTAGATGGAGACACATCCTGTAACTACAGTAATGGACACACAGCATTAGATGGAGACACACCCTGTAACTACAGTAATGGACACACAGCATTAGATGGAGACACACCCTGTAACTACAGTAATGGACACAGAGCATTAGATGGAGACACATCCTGTAACTACAGTAATGGACACACAGCATTAGATGGAGACACACACTGTAACTAAAGTAATGGACACGGAGCATTAGTTGGAGACACACCCTGTAACTAAAGTAATGGACACACAGCATTAGATGGAGACACATCCTGTAACTACAGTAATGGACACACAGCATTAGATGGAGACACACCCTGTAACTACAGTAATGGACACACAGCATTAGATGGAGACACACCCTGTAACTACAGTAATGGACACAGAGCATTAGATGGAGACACACCCTGTAACTAAAGTAATGGACACGGAGCATTAGATGGAGACACACCCTGTAACTAAAGTAATGGACACGGAGCATTAGATGGAGACACACCCTGTAACTACAGTAATGGACACACAGCATTAGATGGAGACACACTCTGTAACTACAGTAATGGACACACAGCATTACATGGAGACACACTCTGTAACTACAGTAATGGACACACAGCATTAGATGGAGACACACCCTGTAACTGCAGTAATGGACACGGAGCATTAGATTGAGACACACCCTGTAACTGCAGTAATGGACAGAGAACATTAGATGGAGACACACCCTGTAACTACAGTAATGGACACACAGCATTAGATGGAGACACACCCTGTAACTACAGTAATGGACACACAGCATTAGATGGAGACACACACTGTAACTGCAGTAATGGACAGAGAACATTAGATGGAGACACACCTTGTAACTGCAGTAATGGACACGGAGCATTAGATTGAGACACACACTGTAACTACAGTAATGGACAGTGAACATGAGATGGAGACACACCCAGTAGCTACAATAATGCACACGGAGCATGAGATGGAGACACACCCTGTAACTACAGAAAAGAACATACAGCATTAGATGGAGACACACCCTGTAACTACAGTAATGGACACGGAGCATTAGATGGAGCCACACCCTGTAACTACAGTAATGGACACACAGCATTAGATGGAGACACACACTGCAACTACAGTAATGGACACACAGCATTAGATGGAGCCACACCCTGTAACTACAGTAATGGACACACAGCATTAGGTGGAGACACATCCTGTAACTACAGTAATGGACACGGAGCATTAGATGGAGACACACCCTGCAACTACAGTAATGGACACACAGCATTAGATGGAGACACACCCTGCAACTACAGTAATGGACACACAGCATTAGTTGGAGCCACACCCTGTAACTACAGTAATGGACACGGAGCATTAGATGGAGACACACCCTGTAACTACAGTGATGGACTCAAAGCAGTCGATGGAGAAACAACCTTTTCCCAACAGTAATGGACTTGGTGCATTAGATGGAGACACACACTGTAACTACAGTAATGGACACACAGCATTAGATGGAGACACACCCTGTAACTACAGTAATGGACAGAGAACATTAGATGAAGACACACCCTGCAGCTATAGTAATGGACACAGCATTAGATGGCGACACACACTGTAACTACAGTAATGGACTCACAGCATTAGATGGAGACTCACACTGTAACTACAGTAATCGACAGGGAGCATTAGATGGAGACACACCCTGTAACTACAGTAATCGACAGGGAGCATTAGATGGAGACACACCCTGTAACTACAGTAATCGACAGGGAGCATTAGATGGAGACACACCCTGTAACTACAGAATGGACGGTGTATTAGGCGAAGACACACCCTGTAACCACAGTAAAGGACAGGCAGAATTATATGGAGATATATACTCTTACTACAGTAATGGACACGGAGTGTTAGACGATGACACACCCTTTAACTACTGTAAAGGACACACAGCATTAGGTGGAGACACACCCAGTTACTACAGTAATGAACATAGAGCTTTCGATGGAGACACATGCTGTAACTACAGTAATAGCGACAGCATTAGATGGAGACACACGCTGTAACTATTGTAACGGACACACAGCATTAGATGGAGACACACCCCAAAACTGCAGTAATAGAGACACAGCATTAGATCGAGACACACCCCGTAACTACAGTAATGGACAAGGAGCATTAGATGGAGACACACGCTGTCACTACAGTAATCGACAGAAGGCCATTCAGTTGGTTGGGTACAGAGAATGATATTCAGTTATTGGGGTACAGAGAAGGATATTTAGTTATTGGGGTATGGAGAATGGCATTCAGTTATTGGGGGATGGGGAAGGGTATTCATTTATTGGGGTGCAGTGAATGATATTCAGTTATTGTTGTACAGCGAAGTGTATTCAGTTATTTGGATACGGAGCATTGCAGTTATTGTGGTACAGAGCATGATATTCAGTTATTGGGGGACAGAGTAGGATATTCAGTCATTGGGGTACAGGGATTAAAATTCAGTCATTGGGGGACAGAGGGGAATATTCAACTATTGGGGTACAGAGAAGGATAGGCAGTTACTGGGGTGCAGAAAATGGAATTCAGTTATTGGGGTACAGAGAAGGATATTTAGTTATTGGGGTATGGAGAATGGCATTCAGTTATTGGGGGATGGGGAAGGGTATTCATTTATTGGGGTGCAGTGAATGATATTCAGTTATTGTTGTACAGCGAAGTGTATTCAGTTATTTGGATACGGAGCATTGCAGTTATTGTGGTACAGAGCATGATATTCAGTTATTGGGGGACAGAGTAGGATATTCAGTCATTGGGGTACAGGGATTAAAATTCAGTCATTGGGGGACAGAGGGGAATATTCAACTATTGGGGTACAGAGAAGGATAGGCAGTTACTGGGGTGCAGAAAATGGAATTCAGTTATTGGGGTACAGAGAATGATATTCAGTTATTCGTTTACAGAGAAGGATGTTCAGTTATTGGGGTACAGAGAAGGATGTTCAGTTATTGGCTTACAGAGAAGGATGTTCAGTTAATGGGGTACAGAGAATGATATTCAGTTATTGGCTTACAGAGAAGGATGTTCAGTTATTGGGGTACAGAGAAGGATGTTCAGTTATTGGCTTACAGAGAAGGATGTTCAGTTAATGGGGTACAGAGAATGATATTCAGTTATTGCAGTACAGAGAAGGATATCTATTAATTGGCGTACAGAGAAGAGTATTCATTTATGGGGTACAGAGTCGAATATTAAGTTATTGGGGTACAGAGAAGGATATTCCATTATTGGGGGACAGAGAAGGATATTCAGTTATTGGGACACATATGCAGTTATTGTGGTACAGAGAATGATGTTCAGTTATTGGAGTACAGATAATGGTATTCAGTTAATGGGGGGCAGAGGAGCCTATTCAGTTATCGGGGTGCAGAGAAGAATATTCAGTTATTGGGGTATGAAGAATGATATTCAGTTATTGTGGTACATATAGCAGAAGTTTGTTATTGGGGAATAGAGAAGGGTATTCAGTTATCGGGGTACATAGAATGACATTCAGTTATTGGGGTAGAGAGAATGATATTCAGTTATTGGGGAACGGAGAATGGTATTCAGTTATTGGGGTACAGCGAATGATATTCGGTTATTGGGGTACAGAGAAGGATATTTAGTTATTGGGGTATGGAGAATTGCATTCAGTTATTGGGGGATGGGGAAGGGTATTCATTTATTGGGGTGCAGTGAATGACATTCAGTTGTTGGGGTACAGCGAAGTGTATTCAGTTATTTGGGTACGGAGCATGTGCAGTTATTGTGGTACAGAGAATGATGTGCAGTTATTGTGGTACAGAGAATGCTATTCAGTTATTGGGGGACAGAGTAGGATATTCAGTCATTGGGGTACAGGGGATAAAATTCAGTCATTGGGGGACAGAGGGGAATATTCAACTATTGGGGTACAGAGAAGGATAGGTAGTTACTGGGGTGCACAGACGAGTATTCATCCATTAGGGTGCATCGAAGAATATTCAGCTATTGGGGTACAGATTATGATATTCAGTTATTGGGGGACAGAGACGGATATTCAGTTATTGGGGTACATAGAATTATATTTGGATATAGGTGTACAGAGAAGAACATTCAGTTATTGGGGAACAGAGACAGGTATTCAGTTATTGGGGCACAGAGAAGAATATTCAGTTATTGGAGTACGGAGAATAATATTCAGATATTGGGGCACGGAGAATGGCGTGCAGTTATTGGGGGACGGAGAATGATATTTAGTTATTGTGGTACATATAATTATATTTGGATATTGGGGTACAGAGAAGGACATCCAGTTATTGGGGTACAGAGAAGGGCATTCAGTTATCGGGGTACAGACAAGGATATTCAGTATTGGGGTACAGAGAAGGATATTCAATTGTTGGGGTACGGTGAATGGTATGCAGTTATTGGGGGACAGAGAATGACATTCAGTTATTGGGGAACAGAGATGGATATTCAGTTATTGGGGTACAGTGAATGACATTCAGTTATTGGGGTACAGAGAAGGCTATTCAGTTATTGGGGGACAGAGTCGGATATTCAGTCATTGGGATACAGGGAATGAAATTCAGTTATTGGGGGACAGAGGGGGATATTCAACTATTGGGGTACAGAGAAGGATAGTTAGCTATTGGGGTGCACAGACGAGTATTCATCAATTAGGGTGCATCGAAGACTATTCAGCTATTGGGGTACAGATTATGATATTCAGTTATTGGGGGACAAAGACAGATATTCAGTTATTGGGGTACAAAGAATTATATTTGGATATTGGTGTACAGAGAAGAACATTCAATTATTGGGGGACAGAGACAGGCATTCAGTTATTGGGGCACAGATAAGAATATTCAGTTATTGGAGTACGGAGAATAATATTCAGATATTGGGGTACGGAGAATGGCGTGCAGTTATTGGGGGACGGAGAATGATATTCAGTTATTGTGGTACATAGAATTATATTTGGATATTGGGGTACAGAGAAGGACATTCAGTTATTGGGGGACAGAGAAGCGTATTCAGTTATCGGGTACAGAGAAGAATATGCAGTTATTGGGGGACATAGAATGATACTCAGTTATCGGGGTACAGAGAAGGATATTCATTTATTGGGGTACAGGGAACGGTATTCAGTTATTGGGGTACACGGGATGATATTAAGTCATCGGGGTACTGATTAGGATATTCAGTTATTGGGGGAAAGAGAAGGATATTCAGTTATTGGGGTACAGAGGAGGATATTTAGTTATTGGGGTACAGAGAATGTTATTTAGTTATCGGGGTACGTAGAATCATATTCATTTATGAGGGTACATAGATGGAGACACACCCTGTAACTACAGTAATGGACACACAGCATTAGATGGAGACACATCCTGTAACTACAGTAATGGACACACAGCATTAGATGGAGACACACCCTGTAACTACAGTAATGGACACACAGCATTAGATGGAGACACACCCTGTAACTACAGTAATGGACACACAGCATTAGATGGAGACACACCCTGTAACTACAGTAATGGACATGGAGCATTAGATGGAGACACATACTGTAACTACAGTAATGGACACACAGCATTAGATGGAGACACACCCTGTAACTACAGTAATGGACACACAGCATTAGATGGAGACACACCCTGTAACTACAGTAATGGGCATACAGTATTAGATGGGGACACATACTGTAACTACAGGAATGGACACGGAGCATTAGATGGAGTCACACACTGTAACTACAGTAATGGATACGGAGCATTAGATGGATCCACACCCTGTAACTACAGTAATGGACACAGAGCATTAGATGGAGCCACACCCTGTAACTACAGTAATGGACACACAGCATTTAATGGAGCCACACCCTGTAACTACAGTAATGGACACACAGCATTAGATGGAGACACACCCAGTTACTACAGGAATGGACACGGAGCATTAGATGGAGACATACACTGTAACTACAGTAATGGATACGGAGCATTAGATGGATCCACACCCTGTAACTACAGTAATGGACACAGAGCATTAGATGGAGCCACACCCTGTAACTACAGTAATGGACACACAGCATTTAATGGAGCCACACCCTGTAACTACAGTAATGGACACACAGCATTAGATGGAGACACACCCTGTAACTACATAATGGACATGGAGCATTCGATGGAGACACAACTTGTAACTACAGTAATGTACACACAGCATTAGATGGAGACACACCCAGTTACTACAGTAATGGACATGGAGCATTACATGGAGACACACACTGTAACTACAGTAATGGACACACAGCATTAGATGGAGACACACCCTGTAACTACAGTAATGGACACACAGCATTAGATGGAGTCACACACTGTAACTACAGTAATGGACACACAGCATTAGATGGAGACACACCCTGTAACTACAGTAATGGACACACAGCATTAGATGGAGTCACACACTGTAACTACAGTAATGGACATACAGCATTAGATGGACACACACTGTAACTACAGTAATGGACACACAGCATTAGATGGACACACACTGTAACTACAGTAATGGACACACAGCATTAGATGGAGACACACACTGTAACTACAGTAATGGACACACAGCATTAGAGGGAGACACACACTGTAACTACAGTAATGGACACACAGCATTAGATGGAGACACACCCTGTAACTACAGTGATGGACACACAGCATTAGATGGAGACACACCCTGTAACTACAGCAATGGACACGGAGCATTAGATGGAGACACACCCTGTAACTACAGTAATGGACATACAGCATTAGATGGAGACACACCCTGTAACTACAGTAATGGACACGGAGCATTAGATGGAGTCACACCCTGTAACTACAGTAATGGACACACATCGTTCGTTGGAGACAGATCATGTAACTACATTAATGGACACGGAGCATGTCATGGAGACACTCCTGTAACTACAGTAATGGACACACAGCATTAGATGGAGACACACGCTGTAACTACAGTAATGGACACACAGCATGAAATGGAAACACACCTTGTAACTACAGTAATGTACATGGAACATTCGATGGAGACACACCTTGTAACTACAGTAATGTACACACAGCATTAGATAGAGACACACCTGTAACTAATGTAATGGACACACAGCATTAGATAGAGACACACCTGTAACAAATGTAATGGACACACAGCATTAGATGGAGACACACCTTGCAACTACAGTAATGGACACACAACATTAGATGGAGACACACCTTGCAACTACAGTAATGGACACACAACATTAGATGGAGACACACCTTGCAACTACAGTAATGGACACACAGAGCATTAGATGGAGACACTCCCTCTAACTACAGTTATGGACACATAGCATTAGATGGAGAAACATGCTGTAACTGCAGGAATGGACACGGAGCATTAGATTGATGCACACCCCGTAAGTAAAGGAATGGACACACAGCAATAGATGGAAACACACACTGTAGCTACAGTAATGGCCAAAAATCATGAGATGGAGACACACCCTGTAATTACAGTAATGGACTTGGTGCATTAGATGGAGACACACCCTGTAACTACAGTAATGGACACGGAGCATTGGATGGAGACACACGCTGTAACTACAGTAATGTACACACAGCATTAGATGGAGACACACCCTGTACCTACAGTAATGGACACACAGCATTAGATGGAGACACACCCTGTAACTACAGTAATGGACACACAGCATTAGATGGAGACACACCCTGTAACTACAGTAATGGACTTGGTGCATTAGATGGAGACACACCCTGTAACTACAGTAATGGACACACAGCATTAGATAGAGACACACCTGTAACAAATGTAATGGACACACAGCATTAGATGGAGACACACCTTGCAACTACAGTAATGGACACACAGAGCATTAGATGGAGACACTCCCTCTAACTACAGTTATGGACACATAGCATTAGATGGAGAAACATGCTGTAACTACAGGAATGGACACGGAGCATTAGATTGATGCACACCCCGTAAGTAAAGGAATGGACACACAGCAATAGATGGAAACACACACTGTAGCTACAGTACTGAACACACAGCATTAGATGGAGACACAGCCTGTAACTACAGTAATGGACATGGAGCATTAGATGGAGACACATGCTGTAACTACAGTAATGGACATGCAGCAATAGATGGAGACACACCCTGTAACTACAGTAATGGACATGGAGCATTAGATGGAGACACACCCTGTAACTACAGTAATGAACACACAGCATTAGATGGAGACACAGCCTGTAACTACAGTAATGGACACGGAGCATTAGATGGAGACACACCCTGTAACTACAGTAATGGACATGGAGCATTAGATGGAGACACATGCTGTAACTACAGTAATGGACATGCAGCATTAGATGGAGACACACCCTGTAACTACAGTAATGGACATGGAGCATTAGATGGAGACACATGCTGTAACTACAGTAATGGACATGGAGCATTAGATGGAGACACATGCTGTAACTACAGTAATGGACACGGAGCATTAGATGGAGACACACGCTGTAACTACAGTAATGGACATGCAGCATTAGATGGAGACACACCCTGTAACTACAGTAATGGACATGGAGCATTAGATGGAGACACATGCTGTAACTACAGTAATGGACATGGAGCATTAGATGGAGACACATGCTGTAACTACAGTAATGGACACGGAGCAATAGATGGAGACACACCCTGTAACTACAGTAATGGACATGGAGCATTAGATGGAGACACACCCTGTAACTACAGTATGTACACACAGCGTTAGATGGAGACACACTCTGTAATTTATGTAATGGACACACAGCATTAGATGGAGACACACACTGTAACTACAGTAATGGACACGGAGCATTAGATGGAGACACACACTGTAACTACAGTAATGGACACACAGCATTAGATCGAGACAAACCCTGTAACTACAGTAATGGACACGGATCATTCGATGGAGAAACACACTGTAACTACATTAATGTACACATAGCATTAGATGGAGACACACCCTGTAACTACAGTAATGGACACAAAGCATTCAATGGAGACACACACTGTAACTACAGTAATGTACTCACAGTATTAGATGGAGACACACTGTAACTACAGTAATGGACACAGAGCATTAGATGGAGGCACACACTGTAACTACAGTAATGGACACACAGCAATAAACGGAGACACACCCTGTAACTACAGTAATGGAAACACAGCATTAGATGGAGTAACACGCTGTAACGACAGTAATGGACACGGAGCATTAGATGGAGACACACCCTGTAACTACAGTAATGGACACACATCGTTAGTTGAAGACAGATCATGTAACTACAGTAATGGACACGGAGCATGTCATGGAGACACACCTGTGACTAAAGTAATGTACACACAGCATTAGATGGAGACACACGCTGTAACTGCAGTAATGGACACGGAGCATGAGATGGAGACACACCCTGTAACTACAGGAATGGACACACAGCATGAGATGGAAACACACCTTGTAACTACAGTAATGTACATGGAACATTCGAGGGAGACACACCTTGTAACTACAGTAATGTACACACAGCATTAGATAGAGACACACCTATAACTAATGTAATGGACAAACAGCATTAGATGGAGACACATCTTGCAACCACAGTAATGGACACACAGCGTTAGATGGAGACACACCCTGTAACTACAGTAATGGACACGGAGCAATAGATGGAGACACACCCTGTAACTACAGTAATGGACACGGAGCAATAGATGGAGACACACCCTGTAACTACAGTAATGTACACACAGCGTTAGATGGAGACACACGCTGTAACTACAGTAATGGACACGGAGCATTAGATGGAGACACACCCTGTAACTACAGTAATGGACACACAGCATTAGATCGAGACAAACCCTGTAACTACAGTAATGGACATGGAGCATGAGATGGAGACACAACCTGCAACTATAGTAATGGACACGGAGCATTAGATGGAGACACACACTGTAACTACAGGAATGGACACGGAGCATTAGCTGGAGACACACCCTGTAACTACAGTAATGGACACGGATCATTCGATGGAGAAACACACTGTAACTACAGTAATGTACACATAGCATTAGATGGAGACACACCCTGTAACTACTGTAATGGACTTGGTGCATTAGATGGAGACACACACTGTAACTACATTAATGGCCAAAAATCATTAGATGGAGACACACCCTGTAATTACAGTAATGGACTTGGTGCATTAGATGGAGACACACACTGTAACTACAGTAATGGACACGGAGCATTAGTTGGAGACACACCCTGGAACTACAGTAGTGGACACACAGCATTAGATGGAGACACACCCTGTAACTACAGTAATGTACTCACAGCATTAGATGGAGACACACCCTGTAACTACAGTAATGTACTCACAGCATTAGATGGAGACACACCCTGTAACTACAGTAATGGACACACAGCATTAGATGGAGACACACCCTGTAACTACAGTAATGGACACAGAGCATTAGATGGAGGCACACCCTGAAACTACAGTAATGGACACACAGCATTAGATGGAGACACACCCTGTAACTACAGTAATGGACATGGAGCATTAGATGGAGACACACCCTGTAACTACACTAATGGACACGGAGCAACAGATGGAGACACTCCCTCTAACTACAGTAATGGACACGGAGCAATGGATGTAGACACACCCTGTAACTACAGGAATGGACACGGAGCATTAGATTGATGCACGCCCCGTAAGTAAAGGAATGGACACACAGCAATAGATGGAAAGATGGAAACACACCTTGCAACGACAGTAATGGACACAAAGCATTCGATGGAGACACACACTGTAACTACAGTAACCAACAGGGAGCATTAGATGGAGACACACACTGTAACTACAGTAATGGACACAGCATTAGATGGAGACACACCCTGTAACTACAAAATGGACGGTGTATTAGGTGAAGACACACCCTGTAACCACAGTAAAGGACAGGCAGAATTATATGGAGATATATACTGTAACTACTGTAATGGACACACAGCATTAGATGGAGGCACACCCTGTAACTACAGTAATGGACTCGGAGTATTAGACGAAGACACACCCTGTAACTACAGTAATGGACACTCAGCATTAGATGGAGACACACCCAATTACTACAGTAATGAACATGGAGCTTTCGATGGAGACACACGCTGTAACTACAGTAATGGACAGGGAGCATTACATGGAGACACACCATATAACTACAGTAATGGACACACAGCATTAGAGGTGGACACACTCTGTAACTACAGTAATGGACATGGAGCATTACATGGAGACACACACTGTAACTACAGTAATGGACACACAGCATTAGAGGGAGACACACACTGTAACTACAGTAATGGACACACAGCATTAGATGGAGACACACAATGTAACTATCGTAATGGACGAGGATCATTAGATGGAGACACACCCTGTAACTACAGTTATGGAGATGGAGCATTCGACGAAGACACACTCTGCAACTATAGTAATGGGCGGAGATCATTAGATGGAGACACACCCTGTAACTTCAGTAATGGACACACAGCCTTATATGGAGACAAATCCTGTACCTACAGTAATGGACGGAGATCATTAGATGGAGACACACCCTGTTACAAGAGTAATGGAGACGCAGCATTAGATGGAGACACACTCTGTAACTACAGTAATAGACACACAGCATTAGATGGAGACACACTCTGTAACTACAGTAATGGACACACAGCATTAGATGGAGACACACCCTGTAACTACAGTAATGGACTTGGTGCATTAGATGGAGACACACCCTGTAACTACAGTAATGGACACACAGCATTAGATAGAGACACACCTGTAACAAATGTAATGGACACACAGCATTAGATGGAGACACACCTTGCAACTACAGTAATGGACACACAACATTAGATGGAGACACACCTTGCAACTACAGTAATGGACACACAGAGCATTAGATGGAGACACTCCCTCTAACTACAGTTATGGACACATAGCATTAGATGGAGAAACATGCTGTAACTACAGGAATGGACATGGAGCATTAGATTGATGCACACCCCGTAAGTAAAGGAATGGACACACAGCAATAGATGGAAACACACACTGTAGCTACAGTAATGAACACACAGCATTAGATGGAGACACAGCCTGTAACTACAGTAATGGACATGGAGCATTAGATGGAGACACATGCTGTAACTACAGTAATGGACATGCAGCAATAGATGGAGACACACCCTGTAACTACAGTAATGGACATGGAGCATTAGATGGAGACACACCCTGTAACTACAGTAATGAACACACAGCATTAGATGGAGACACAGCCTGTAACTACAGTAATGGACACGGAGCATTAGATGGAGACACACCCTGTAACTACAGTAATGGACATGGAGCATTAGATGGAGACACATGCTGTAACTACAGTAATGGACATGCAGCATTAGATGGAGACACACCCTGTAACTACAGTAATGGACATGGAGCATTAGATGGAGACACATGCTGTAACTACAGTAATGGACATGGAGCATTAGATGGAGACACATGCTGTAACTACAGTAATGGACACGGAGCATTAGATGGAGACACACGCTGTAACTACAGTAATGGACATGCAGCATTAGATGGAGACACACCCTGTAACTACAGTAATGGACATGGAGCATTAGATGGAGACACACCCTGTAACTACAGTATGTACACACAGCGTTAGATGGAGACACACTCTGTAATTTATGCAATGGACACACAGCATTAGATGGAGACACACACTGTAACTACAGTAATGGACACGGAGCATTAGATGGAGACACACACTGTAACTACAGTAATGGACACACAGCATTAGATCGAGACAAACCCTGTAACTACAGTAATGGACACGGATCATTCGATGGAGAAACACACTGTAACTACATTAATGTACACATAGCATTAGATGGAGACACACCCTGTAACTACAGTAATGGACACAAAGCATTCAATGGAGACACACACTGTAACTACAGTAATGTACTCACAGTATTAAATGGAGACACACTGTAACTACAGTAATGGACACAGAGCATTAGATGGAGGCACACACTGTAACTACAGTAATGGACACACAGCAATAAACGGAGACACACCCTGTAACTACAGTAATGGAAACACAGCATTAGATGGAGTAACACGCTGTAACGACAGTAATGGACACGGAGCATTAGATGGAGACACACCCTGTAACTACAGTAATGGACACACATCGTTAGTTGAAGACAGATCATGTAACTACAGTAATGGACACGGAGCATGTCATGGAGACACACCTGTGACTAAAGTAATGTACACACAGCATTAGATGGAGACACACGCTGTAACTGCAGTAATGGACACGGAGCATGAGATGGAGACACACCCTGTAACTACAGGAATGGACACACAGCATGAGATGGAAACACACCTTGTAACTACAGTAATGTACATGGAACATTCGAGGGAGACACACCTTGTAACTACAGTAATGTACACACAGCATTAGATAGAGACACACCTATAACTAATGTAATGGACAAACAGCATTAGATGGAGACACATCTTGCAACTACAGTAATGGACACACAGCGTTAGATGGAGACACACCCTGTAACTACAGTAATGGACACGGAGCAATAGATGGAGACACACCCTGTAACTACAGTAATGGACACGGAGCAATAGATGGAGACACACCCTGTAACTACAGTAATGTACACACAGCGTTAGATGGAGACACACTCTGTAACTTATGTAATGGACACACAGCATTAGATGGAGACACACCCTGTAACTACAGTAATGGACACACAGCATTAGATGGAGACACACCCTGTAACTACAGTAATGGACACGGAGCAATAGATGGAGACACACCCTGTAACTACAGTAATGTACACACAGC
This sequence comes from Pristiophorus japonicus, assembly GCF_044704955.1. Taxonomy (NCBI): domain Eukaryota; kingdom Metazoa; phylum Chordata; class Chondrichthyes; family Pristiophoridae; genus Pristiophorus; species Pristiophorus japonicus. The sequence continues at coordinate 1,057,036 of NC_091985.1, read as the reverse complement.
GTTAGATGGAGACACACTCTGTAACTTATGTAATGGACACACAGCATTAGATGGAGACACACGCTGTAACTACAGTAATGGACACGGAGCATTAGATGGAGACACACCCTGTAACTACAGTAATGGACACACAGCATTAGATCGAGACAAACCCTGTAACTACAGTAATGGACATGGAGCATGAGATGGAGACACAACCTGCAACTATAGTAATGGACACGGAGCATTAGATGGAGACACACACTGTAACTACAGGAATGGACACGGAGCATTAGCTGGAGACACACCCTGTAACTACAGTAATGGACACGGATCATTCGATGGAGAAACACACTGTAACTACAGTAATGTACACATAGCTTTAGATGGAGACACACCCTGTAACTACAGTAATGGACTTGGTGCATTAGATGGAGACACACACTGTAACTACATTAATGGCCAAAAATCATTAGATGGAGACACACCCTGTAATTACAGTAATGGACTTGGTGCATTAGATGGAGACACACACTGTAACTACAGTAATGGACACGGAGCATTAGTTGGAGACACACCCTGGAACTACAGTAGTGGACACACAGCATTAGATGGAGACACACCCTGTAACTACAGTAATGTACTCACAGCATTAGATGGAGACACACCCTGTAACTACAATAATGTACTCACAGCATTAGATGGAGACACACCCTGTAACTACAGTAATGGACACACAGCATTAGATGGAGACACACCCTGTAACTACAGTAATGGACATGGAGCCTTAGATGGAGACACACACTGTAACTACAGTAATGGACACAGAGCATTAGATGGAGGCACACCCTGAAACTACAGTAATGGACACACAGCATTAGATGGAGACACACCCTGTAACTACAGTAATGGACATGGAGCATTAGATGGAGACACACCCTGTAACTACACTAATGGACACGGAGCAACAGATGGAGACACTCCCTCTAACTACAGTAATGGACACGGAGCAATGGATGTAGACACACCCTGTAACTGCAGGAATGGACACGGAGCATTAGATTGATGCACGCCCCGTAAGTAAAGGAATGGACACACAGCAATAGATGGAAAGATGGAAACACACCTTGCAACGACAGTAATGGACACAAAGCATTCGATGGAGACACACACTGTAACTACAGTAATCAACAGGGAGCATTAGATGGAGACACACACTGTAACTACAGTAATGGACACAGCATTAGATGGAGACACACCCTGTAACTACAAAATGGACGGTGTATTAGGTGAAGACACACCCTGTAACCACAGTAAAGGACAGGCAGAATTATATGGAGATATATACTGTAACTACTGTAATGGACACACAGCATTAGATGGAGGCACACCCTGTAACTACAGTAATGGACACGGAGTATTAGACGAAGACACACCCTGTAACTACAGTAATGGACACTCAGCATTAGATGGAGACACACCCAATTACTACAGTAATGAACATGGAGCTTTCGATGGAGACACACGCTGTAACTACAGTAATGGACAGGGAGCATTACATGGAGACACACCATATAACTACAGTAATGGACACACAGCATTAGAGGTGGACACACTCTGTAACTACAGTAATGGACATGGAGCATTACATGGAGACACACACTGTAACTACAGTAATGGACACACAGCATTAGAGGGAGACACACACTGTAACTACAGTAATGGACACACAGCATTAGATGGAGACACACAATGTAACTATCGTAATGGACGAGGAGCATTAGATGGAGACACACCCTGTAACTACAGTTATGGAGATGGAGCATTCGACGAAGACACACTCTGCAACTACAGTAATGGGCGGAGATCATTAGATGGAGACACACCCTGTAACTTCAGTAATGGACACACAGCCTTATATGGAGACAAATCCTGTACCTACAGTAATGGACGGAGATCATTAGATGGAGACACACCCTGTTACAAGAGTAATGGAGACGCAGCATTAGATGGAGACACACTCTGTAACTACAGTAATGGACACACAGCATTAGATGGAGACATACACTGTAACGACAGTAATGGACACACAGCATTAGATGGAGAAATACACTGTAACGACAGTAATGGACATGGGGGATTCGATGGAGACACACCCTGTTACAAGAGTAATGGAGACGCAGCATTAGATGGAGACACACTTTGTAACTACAGTAATAGACACACAGCATTAGATGGAGACACACTCTGTAACTACAGTAATGGACACACAGCATTAGATGGAGACACACTCTGTAACTACAGTAATGGACACACAGCATTAGATGAAGACACACCCTATAATGACAGTAATGGACACAGAGCATTAGATGGAGACACACCCTATAATGACAGTAATGGAGACACAGCATTAGATGGGGACACACTCAGTAACTGCAGTAATGGACACACAGCATTAGATGGAGACATACACTATAACGACAGTAATGGACACACAGCATTAGATGGAGAAATACACTGTAACGACAGTAATGGACACACAGCATTAGATGGAGACACACCCTATAATGACAGTAATGGAGACACAGCATTAGTTGGGGACACACTCAGTAACTTCAGTAATGGACACGGAGCATTAAATGGAGACACACACTGTAACTACAGTAATGGACACACAGCATTAGATGGAGACACACGCTGTAACTACAGTAATTGACACACAGCATTAGACGGAGACACTCCCTGTAACAACAGTAATGGACATGGAACATTAGATGGAGACACACACTGTAACTACAGTAATGGACAGAGAACATGAGATGGAGACACACCCAGTAACTACAGTAATGGACACAGCATTAGATGGAGACACACGCTGTAACTATTGTAACGGACACACAGCATTAGATGGAGACACACCCCAAAACTGCAGTAATAGAGACACAGCATTAGATCGAGACACACCCCGTAACTACAGTAATGGACAAGGAGCATTAGATGGAGACACACGCTGTCACTACAGTAATCGACAGAAGGCCATTCAGTTGGTTGGGTACAGAGAATGATATTCAGTTATTGGGATACAGAGAAGGATATTTAGTTCTTGGGGTATGGAGAATGGCATTCAGTTATTGGGGGATGGGGAAGGGTATTCATTTATTGGGGTGCAGTGAATGATATTCAGTTATTGTTGTACAGCGAAGTGTATTCAGTTATTTGGATACGGAGCATTGCAGTTATTGTGGTACAGAGCATGATATTCAGTTATTGGGGGACAGAGTAGGATATTCAGTCATTGGGGTACAGGGAATAAAATTCAGTCATTGAGGGACAGAGGGGAATATTCAAGTATTGGGGTACAGAGAAGGATAGGTAGTTACTGGGGTGCAGAAAATGAAATTCAGTTATTGGGGTACAGAGAATGATATTCAGTTATTGGTTTACAGAGAAGGATGTTCAGATATTGGGGTACAGAGAATGGTATTCAGTTATTGGCTTACAGAGAAGGATGTTCAGTTAATGGGGTACAGAGAATGATATTCAGTTAATGGCTTACAGAGAAGGATGTTCAGTTTTTAGGATACAGAGAAGGGTATTCAGTTGTTGAGGTACAGACAAGGATGTTCACTTATTGGGATACAGAGAAGGGTATTCAATTGTTGGGGGTACAGACAAGGATATTCAGTTATTGGGATACAGAGAAGGGTATTCAGTTATCGGGGTACAGGGACGGATATTCAGTTATTGGGGTACAGAGAATGATATTCAGTTATTGGTGTACAGAGAAGGACATTCAGTTATTGCAGTACAGAGAAGGATATCTATTAATTGGCGTACAGAGAAGAGTATTCATTTATGGGGTACAGAGTCGAATATTAAGTTATTGGGGTACAGAGAAGGATATTCCATTATTGGGGGACAGAGAAGGATATTCAGTTATTGGGACACATATGCAGTTATTGTGGTACAGAGAATGATGTTCAGTTATTGGAGTACAGATAATGGTATTCAGTTAATGGGGGGCAGAGGAGCCTATTCAGTTATCGGGGTGCAGAGAAGAATATTCAGTTATTGGGGTATGAAGAATGATATTCAGTTATTGTGGTACATATAGCAGAAGTTTGTTATTGGGGAATAGAGAAGGGTATTCAGTTATCGGGGTACATAGAATGACATTCAGTTATTGGGGTAGAGAGAATGATATTCAGTTATTGGGGTACAGAGAAGGACATTTAGTTATTGGGGTGTGGAGAATGGCATTCAGTTATTGGGGGATGGGGAAGGGTATTCATTTATTGGGGTGCAGTGAATGACATTCAGTTATTGGGGTACAGCGAAGTGTATTCAGTTATTTGGGTACGGAGCATGTGCAGTTATTGTGGTACAGAGAATGATATTCAGTTATTGGGGGACAGAGTAGGATATTCAGTCATTGGGGTACAGGGAATAAAATTCAGTCATTGGGGGACAGAGGGGAATATTCAACTATTGGGGTTCAGAGAAGGATAGTTAGATATTGGGGTGCACAGACGAGTATTCATCCATTAGGGTGCATCGAAGAATATTCAGCTATTGGGGTACAGATTATGATATTCAGTATTGGGGTACAGAGAAGGATATTCAATTATTGGGGTGCGGTGAATGGTATGCAGTTATTGGGGGACAGAGAATGACATTCAGTTATTGGGGGACAGAGATGGATATTCAGTTATTGGGGTACAGTGAATGACATTCAGTTATTGGGGTACAGAGAAGGCTATTCAGTTAATGGGGGACAGAGAAGCGTATTCAGTTATTAGGCTGTGGAGCATATTCAGTTATTGTGGTACAGAGAATGATATTCAGTTATTGAGGTACAGAGAAGGATATTCAGTTAATGAGGGACAGAGAAGCGTATTCAGTTATCGGTGTACAGTGAAGAATATGCAGTTATTGGGGGACATAAAATGATACTCAGTTATCGGGGTACAGAGAAGGATATTCAGTTATTGGGGTGCAGAGAAGGGTATTCAGTTATTGGGGTATGGAAAATGGCATTCAGTTATTGGGAGACGGAGAAGAGCATGCATTTGTCGGGATACAGAGAAGAATATTCATTTATTGGGGGGCAGGGAAGGGTATTCAGTTATTGGGGGACAGCAAAGAACGGTCAGTTATTGGGGTACAGGGGATGATATTAAGTCATTGGGGTACAGATTAGGACATTCAGTTATTCGGGGACACAGAAGGAAATTCAGTTATTGGGGTACAGAGAATGATATTTAGTTATTGGGGTACAGAGAAGGTTATTCATTTATCGGGTACGTAGAATCATATTCATTTATGAGGGTACATAGAAAAATATTCATTTATTGGGGTGCGAATTATGATATGCAGTTATTGGGGTACAGTGAATGACATTCAGTTATTGGGGTACAGAGAAGGATAATCAGTTAGCGGGGGACAGAGAAGAGTATTCAGTTATCAGGGTACAGAAAATGGTCTTCAGTATTTGGGACAGAGAATGGCATTCAGTTATCGGGGTACAGAGAACGATATTCTGTATTGGGGTGCAGATAACGGTATTCCGTTATCGGGGTACAGATTATGATATTCAGTATTGGGGTACAGAGAAGGGTATTCAGTTATCGGGGTACAGAGAAGGATATTCAGTTATTGGGGTACGGAGCATATGCCGTTATTGTGGTACAGAGAATGCTATTCAGTTATTGGGGGACAGAGTAGGATATTCAGTCATTGGGGTACAGGGAATGCAATTCAGTTATTGGGGGACAGAGGGGGATATTCAACTATTGGGGTACAGAGAAGGATAGTTAGATATTGGGGTGCACAGACGAGTATTCATCCATTAGGGTGCATCGAAGAATATTCAGCTATTGGGGTACAGATTATGATATTCAGTTATTGGGGAACAGAGATGGATATTCAGTTATTGGGGTACAAAGAATTATATTTGGATATTGGTGTACAGAGAAGAACATTCAATTATTGGGGGACAGAGACAGGTATTCAGTTATTGGGGCACAGAGAAGAATATTCAGTTATTGGAGTACAGAGAATAATATTCAGATATTGGGGTACAGAGAATGGCGTGCAGTTATTGGGGGACGGAGAATGATATTCGGTTATTGTGGTACATAGAATTATATTTGGATATTGGGGTACAGAGAAGGACATTCAGTTATTGGGGTACAGAGAAGGACATTCAGTTATCGGGATACAGGGAAGGATATTCAGTATTGGGGTACACAGAAGGATATTCAATTATTGGGGTACAGAGAATGGTATGCAGTTATTGGGGGACAGAGAATGATATTCAGTTATTGGGGGACAGAGTAGGATATTCAGTCACTGGGGTACAGGGAATGAAATTCAGTTATTGGGGGACAGAGGGGGATATTCAACTATTGGGGTACAGAGAAGGATAGTTAGATATTGGGGTGCACAGACGAGTATTCATCCATTAGGGTGCATCGAAGAATATTCAGCTATTGGGGTACAGATTATGATATTCAGTTATTGGGGAACAGAGACGGATATTCAGTTATTGGGGTACAAAGAATTATATTTGGATATTGGTGTACAGAGAAGAACATTCAATTATTGGGGGACAGAGACAGGTATTCAGTTATTGGGGCACAGAGAAGAATATTCAGTTATTGGAGTACGGAGAATAATATTCAGATATTGGGGTACGGAGAATGGCGTGCAGTTATTGGGGGACGGAGAATGATATTCGGTTATTGTGGTACATAGAATTATATTTGGATATTGGGATACAGAGAAGGACATTCAGTTATTGGGGTACAGAGAAGGACATTCAGTTATCGGGATACAGGCAAGGATATTCAGTATTGGGGTACACAGAAGGATATTCAATTATTGGGGTACAGAGAATGGTATGCAGTTATTGGGGGACAGAGAATGATATTCAGTTATTGGGGGACAGAGATGGATATTCAGTTATTGGGGTACAGTGAATTACATTCAGTTATTGGGGTACGGAGAAGGATATTCAGTTAATGGGGGACAGAGAAGCGTATTTAGTTATTGGGCTACGGAGCATATTCAGTTATTGTGGTACAGAGAATGATATTCAGTTATGGAGGTACAGAGAAGGATATTCAGTTAATGGGGGACAGAGATGCGTATTCAGTTATCGGGGTACAGAGAAGAATATGCAGTTATTGGGGGACATAGAATGATACTCAGTTATCGGGGTACAGAGAAGGATATTCGTTTATTGGGGTACAGGGAACGGTATTCGGTTATTGGGGTACAGCGGATGATATTAAGTAATTGGGGTACAGATTAGGATATTCAGTTATTGGGGGAAAGAGAAGGATATTCAGTTATTGGGGTACAGATGAGGATATTTAGTTATTGGGGTACAGAGAATGTTATTCAGTTATCGGGGTACGTAGAATCATATTCATTTATGAGGGTACATAGATGGAGACACACCCTGTAACTACTGTAATGGACACGGAGCATTAGATGGAGACACACACTGTAACTACAGTAATCGACAGGGAGCATTAGATGGAGACACATAATTTAACCACAGTAATGGAGACACAGCATTCGATGTAAACACACTCTGTAACTTAAGTAACGGACACACAGCATTAAATGGAGACACACCCTATAATGACAGTAATGGAGACACATCATTAGATGGGGACAAACTCAGTAACTGCAGTAATGGACATGGAGCATTAAATGGAGACACACACTGTAACTACAGTAATGGATACGGAGCATTAGTTGGAGACACACCCTGTAACTACAGTAATGGACATGGAGTATTAGATGGAGACACACACTGTAACGACAGTAATGGACACACAGCATTAGATGGAGACACACCCTGTAACTACAGTAATGGACACACTGCATTAGATGGAGACACACCCTGTAACTACAGTAATGGACACGGAGCATTAGATGGAGCCACACCCTGTAACTACAGTAATGGACACACAGCATTAGATGGAGACACACACTGTAACTACAGTAATGGACACACAGCATTCGATGGAGACACATCCTGTAACTACAGTGATGGACACACAGCATTAGATGGAGACACACACTGTAACTACAGTAATGGACATGGAGCATTAGATGGAGACACACCCTGCAACTACAGTAATGGTCACGGAGCATTAGATGGAGACACACACTGTAACTACAGTCATGATCTCAAAGCAGTCGATGGAGAAACAAGCTTTTCCCAACAGTAATGGACAGGGTGCATTAGATGGAGACACACACTGTAACTACAGTAATGGACAGAGAACATTAGATGGAGACACACCCTGCAGCTACAGTAATGGACACAGCATTAGATGGAGACACACACTGTAACTACAGTAATGGACACGGAGCATTAAATGGAGACACACCCTGTAACTACAGTAATCGACAGGGAGCATTAGATGGAGACACCCTGTAACTACAGTAATCGACAGGGAGCATTAAATGGAGACACACCCTGTAACTACAGTAATCGACAGGGAGCATTAGATGGAGACACACCCTGTAACTACAGTAATCGACAGGGAGCATTAAATGGAGACACACCCTGTGACTACAGTAATCGACAGGGAGCATTAGATGGAGACACACCCTGTAACTACAGAATGGACGGTGTATTAGGCGAAGACACACCCTGTAACCACAGTAAAGGACAGGCAGAATTATATGGAGATATGTACTGTAACTACAGTAATGTACACGGAGTATTAGACGAAGACACACCCTGTAACTACTGTAAAGGACACACAGCATTAGGTGGAGACACACCCAGTTACTACAGTAATGAACATGGAGCTTTCGATGGAGACACACGCTGTAACTACAGTAATGGACACGGAGCAATACATGGAGACACACCATATAACTACAGTAATGGACACACAGCATTAGATGGAGACACACCCAGTAACGACAGTAATGGACACGGAGCATTAGATGGAGACACACACTGTAACTCAAGTAATGGACAAACAGCATTCGATGGAGACACACCCTGCAACTACAGTAATGGACACGGAGCATTAGATGGAGACACACCCTGTAACTAAAGTAATGGACACACAGCATTAGATGGAGACACATCCTGTAACTACAGTAATGGACACACAGCATTAGATGGAGACACACCCTGTAACTACAGTAATGGACACACAGCATTAGATGGAGACACACCCTGTAACTACAGTAATGGACACAGAGCATTAGATGGAGACACACCCTGTAACTAAAGTAATGGACACGGAGCATTAGATGGAGACACACCATGTAACTACAGTAATGGACACACAGCATTAGATGGAGACACACTCTGTAACTACAGTAATGGACACACAGCATTACATGGAGACACACTCTGTAACTACAGTAATGGACACACAGCATTAGATGGAGACACACCCTGTAACTGCAGTAATGGACACGGAGCATTAGATTGAGACACACCCTGTAACTGCAGTAATGGACAGAGAACATTAGATGGAGACACACGCTGTAACTACAGTAATGGACACACAGCATTAGATGGAGACACACCCTGTAACTACAGTAATGGACACACAGCATTAGATGGAGACACACCCTGTAACTGCAGTAATGGACACGGAGCATTAGATTGAGACACACCCTGTAACTACAGTAATGGACACAGAGCATTAGATTGAGACACACACTGTAACTGCAGTAATGGACAGAGAACATTAGATGGAGACACACCCTGTAACTGCAGTAATGGACACGGAGCATTAGATTGAGACACACACTGTAACTACAGTAATGGACAGTGAACATGAGATGGAGACACACCCAGTAGCTACAATAATGCACACAGAGCATGAGATGGAGACACACCCTGTAACTACAGAAAAGAACATACAGCATTAGATGGAGACACACCCTGTAACTACAGTAATGGACACGGAGCATTAGATGGAGCCACACCCTGTAACTACAGTAATGGACACGGAGCATTAGATGGAGCCACACCCTGTAACTACAGTAATGGACACACAGCATTAGATGGAGACACACACTGCAACTACAGTAATGGACACACAGCATTAGATGGAGCCACACCCTGTAACTACAGTAATGGACACACAGCATTAGGTGGAGACACATCCTGTAACTACAGTAATGGACACGGAGCATTAGATGGAGACACACCCTGCAACTACAGTAATGGACACACAGCATTAGATGGAGACACACCCTGCAACTACAGTAATGGACACACAGCATTAGGTGGAGACACATCCTGTAACTACAGTAATGGACACACAACATTAGGTGGAGACACATCCTGTAACTACAGTAATGGACACGGAGCATTAGATGGAGACACACCCTGTAACTACAGTAATGGACACGGAGCATTAGATGGAGACACACACTGTAACTACAGTAATGGACACGGAGCATTAGATGGAGACACACCCTGTAACTACAGTGATGGACTCAAAGCATTCGATGGAGAAACAACCTTTTCCCAACAGTAATGGACTTGGTGCATTAGATGGAGACACACACTGTAACTACAGTAATGGACAGAGAACATTAGATGAAGACACACCCTGCAGCTACAGTAATGGACACAGCATTAGATGGCGACACACACTGTAACTACAGTAATGGACTCACAGTATTAGATGGAGACTCACACTGTAACTACAGTAATCGACAGGGAGCATTAGATGGAGACACACCCTGTAACTACAGTAATCGACAGGGAGCATTAGATGGAGACACACCCTGTAACTACAGTAATCGACAGGGAGCATTAGATGGAGACACACCCTGTAACTACAGAATGGACGGTGTATTAGGCGAAGACACACCCTGTAACCACAGTAAAGGACAGGCAGAATTATATGGAGATATATACTCTTACTACAGTAATGGACACGGAGTGTTAGACGATGCCACACCCTTTAACTACTGTAAAGGACACACAGCATTAGGTGGAGACACACCCAGTTACTACAGTAATGAACATAGAGCTTTTGATGGAGACACATGCTGTAACTACAGTAATAGCGACAGCATTAGATGGAGACACACGCTGTAACTATTGTAATGGACACACAGCATTAGATGGAGACACACCCCAAAACTGCAGTAATAGAGACACAGCATTAGATCGAGACACACCCCGTAACTACAGTAATGGACAAGGAGCATTAGATGGAGACACACGCTGTCACTACAGTAATGGACACGGAGCATTAGATTGAGACACACACTGTAACTACAGTAATGGACAGTGAACATGAGGTGGAGACACACCCAGTAGCTACAATAATGCACACAGAGCATGAGATGGAGACACACCCTGTAACTACAGAAAAGAACATACAGCATTAGATGGAGACACACCCTGTAACTACAGTAATGGACACGGAGCATTAGATGGAGCCACACCCTGTAACTACAGTAATGGACACGGAGCATTAGATGGAGCCACACCCTGTAACTACAGTAATGGACACACAGCATTAGATGGAGACACACACTGCAAATACAGTAATGGACACACAGCATTAGATGGAGCCACACCCTGTAACTACAGTAATGGACACACAGCATTAGGTGGAGACACATCCTGTAACTACAGTAATGGACACGGAGCATTAGATGGAGACACACCCTGCAACTACAGTAATGGACACACAGCATTAGATGGAGACACACCCTGCAACTACAGTAATGGACACACAGCATTAGGTGGAGACACATCCTGTAACTACAGTAATGGACACACAACATTAGGTGGAGACACATCCTGTAACTACAGTAATGGACACGGAGCATTAGATGGAGACACACCCTGTAACTACAGTAATGGACACGGAGCATTAGATGGAGACACACACTGTAACTACAGTAATGGACACGGAGCATTAGATGGAGACACACCCTGTAACTACAGTGATGGACTCAAAGCATTCGATGGAGAAACAACCTTTTCCCAACAGTAATGGACTTGGTGCATTAGATGGAGACACACACTGTAACTACAGTAATGGACACACAGCATTAGATGGAGACACACCCTGTAACTACAGTAATGGACAGAGAACATTAGATGAAGACACACCCTGCAGCTACAGTAATGGACACAGCATTAGATGGCGACACACACTGTAACTACAGTAATGGACTCACAGTATTAGATGGAGACTCACACTGTAACTACAGTAATCGACAGGGAGCATTAGATGGAGACACACCCTGTAACTACAGTAATCGACAGGGAGCATTAGATGGAGACACACCCTGTAACTACAGTAATCGACAGGGAGCATTAGATGGAGACACACCCTGTAACTACAGAATGGACGGTGTATTAGGCGAAGACACACCCTGTAACCACAGTAAAGGACAGGCAGAATTATATGGAGATATATACTCTTACTACAGTAATGGACACGGAGTGTTAGACGATGCCACACCCTTTAACTACTGTAAAGGACACACAGCATTAGGTGGAGACACACCCAGTTACTACAGTAATGAACATAGAGCTTTCGATGGAGACACATGCTGTAACTACAGTAATAGCGACAGCATTAGATGGAGACACACGCTGTAACTATTGTAATGGACACACAGCATTAGATGGAGACACACCCCAAAACTGCAGTAATAGAGACACAGCATTAGATCGAGACACACCCCGTAACTACAGTAATGGACAAGGAGCATTAGATGGAGACACACGCTGTCACTACAGTAATCGACAGAAGGCCATTCAGTTGGTTGGGTACAGAGAATGATATTCAGTTATTGGGGTACAGAGAAGGATATTTAGTTATTGGGGTATGGAGAATGGCATTCAGTTATTGGGGGATGGGGAAGGGTATTCATTTATTGGGGTGCAGTGAATGATATTCAGTTATTGTTGTACAGCGAAGTGTATTCAGTTATTTGGATACGGAGCATTGCAGTTATTGTGGTACAGAGCATGATATTCAGTTATTGGGGGACAGAGTAGGATATTCAGTCATTGGGGTACAGGGATTAAAATTCAGTCATTGGGGGACAGAGGGGAATATTCAACTATTGGGGTACAGAGAAGGATAGGCAGTTACTGGGGTGCAGAAAATGAAATTCAGTTATTGGGGTACAGAGAATGATATTCAGTTATTGGTTTACAGAGAAGGATGTTCAGTTATTGGGGTACAGAGAAGGATGTTCAGTTATTGGCTTACAGAGAAGGATGTTCAGTTAATGGGGTACAGAGAATGATATTCAGTTATTGGCTTACAGAGAAGGATGTTCAGTTATTGGGGTACAGAGAAGGATGTTCAGTTATTGGCTTACAGAGAAGGCTGTTCAGTTAATGGGGTACAGAGAATGATATTCAGTTATTGGCTTACAGAGAAGGATGTTCAGTTTTTAGGATACAGAGAAGGGTATTCAGTTGTTGAGGTACAGAAAAGGATGTTCACTTATTGGGATACAGAGAAGGGTATTCAATTGTTGGGGGTACAGACAAGGATATTCAGTTATTGGGATACAGAGAAGGGTAATCAGTTATCGGGGTACAGGGACGGATATTCAGTTATTGGTGTACAGAGAATGATATTCAGTTATTGCAGTACAGAGAAGGATATCTATTAATTGGCGTACAGAGAAGAGTATTCATTTATGGGGTACAGAGTCGAATATTAAGTTATTGGGGTACAGAGAAGGATATTCCATTATTGGGGGACAGAGAAGGATATTCAGTTATTGGGACACATATGCAGTTATTGTGGTACAGAGAATGATGTTCAGTTATTGGAGTACAGATAATGGTATTCAGTTAATGGGGGGCAGAGGAGCCTATTCAGTTATCGGGGTGCAGAGAAGAATATTCAGTTATTGGGGTATGAAGAATGATATTCAGTTATTGTGGTACATATAGCAGAAGTTTGTTATTGGGGAATAGAGAAGGGTATTCAGTTATCGGGGTACATAGAATGACATTCAGTTATTGGGGTAGAGAGAATGATATTCAGTTATTGGGGAACGGAGAATGGTATTCAGTTATTGGGGTACAGCGAATGATATTCGGTTATTGGGGTACAGAGAAGGATATTTAGTTATTGGGGTATGGAGAATTGCATTCAGTTATTGGGGGACGGGGAAGGGTATTCATTTATTGGGGTGCAGTGAATGACATTCAGTTGTTGGGGTACAGCGAAGTGTATTCAGTTATTTGGGTACGGAGCATGTGCAGTTATTGTGGTACAGAGAATGATGTGCAGTTATTGTGGTACAGAGAATGCTATTCAGTTATTGGGGGACAGAGTAGGATATTCAGTCATTGGGGTACAGGGGATAAAATTCAGTCATTGGGGGACAGAGGGGAATATTCAACTATTGGGGTACAGAGAAGGATAGGTAGTTACTGGGGTGCACAGACAAGTATTCATCCATTAGGGTGCATCGAAGAATATTCAGCTATTGGGGTACAGATTATGATATTCAGTTATTGGGGGACAGAGACGGATATTCAGTTATTGGGGTACATAGAATTATATTTGGATATAGGTGTACAGAGAAGAACATTCAGTTATTGGGGAACAGAGACAGGTATTCAGTTATTGGGGCACAGAGAAGAATATTCAGTTATTGGAGTACGGAGAATAATATTCAGATATTGGGGCACGGAGAATGGCGTGCAGTTATTGGGGGACGGAGAATGATATTTAGTTATTGTGGTACATATAATTATATTTGGATATTGGGGTACAGAGAAGGACATCCAGTTATTGGGGTACAGAGAAGGGCATTCAGTTATCGGGGTACAGACAAGGATATTCAGTATTGGGGTACAGAGAAGGATATTCAATTGTTGGGGTACGGTGAATGGTATGCAGTTATTGGGGGACAGAGAATGACATTCAGTTATTGGGGAACAGAGATGGATATTCAGTTATTGGGGTACAGTGAATGACATTCAGTTATTGGGGTACAGAGAAGGCTATTCAGTTAATGGGGGACAGAGAAGCGTATTCAGTTATTAGGCTACGGAGCATATTCAGTTATTGTGGTACAGAGAATGATATTCAGTTATTGAGGTACAGAGAAGGATATTCAGTTAATGGTGGACAGAGAAGCGTATTCAGTTATCGGGGTACAGAGAAGAATATGCAGTTATTGGGGGACATAAAATGATACTCAGTTATCGGGGTACAGAGAAGGATATTCAGTTATTGGGGGACAGAGAAGTATATTAAGTCATTGGGGTACAAATTAGGATATTCAGTTATTGGGGGACAGAGAATGATATTCAGTTATTGGGGTACAGAGAATGATATTTAGTTATTGGGGTACAGAGAAGGTTATTCAGTTATCGGGTACGTAGAATCATATTCATTTATGAGGGTACATAGAAAAATGTTCATTTATTGGGGTACGAATTATGATATGCAGTTATTGGGGTACAGTGAATGACATTCAGTTATTGGGGTACAGAGAAGGATATTCAGTTATCGGGGGACAGGGAAGATTATTCAGTTATCGGGGTACAGAGAATGATATTCGGTATTAGGGTGCAGAGAAGGGTATTCAGTTATCGGGGTACAGATTATGATATTCAGTATTGGGGTACAGAGAAGGGTATTCAGTTATCGGGGTACAGAGAAGGATATTCAGTTATTGGGGTACGGAGCATATGCCGTTATTGTGGTACAGAGAATGCTATTCAGTTATTGGGGGACAGAGTCGGATATTCAGTCATTGGGATACAGGGAATGAAATTCAGTTATTGGGGGACAGAGGGGGATATTCAACTATTGGGGTACAGAGAAGGATAGTTAGATATTGGGGTGCACAGACGAGTATTCATCAATTAGGGTGCATCGAAGACTATTCAGCTATTGGGGTACAGATTATGATATTCAGTTATTGGGGGACAAAGACAGATATTCAGTTATTGGGGTACAAAGAATTATATTTGGATATTGGTGTACAGAGAAGAACATTCAATTATTGGGGGACAGAGACAGGTATTCAGTTATTGGGGCACAGAGAAGAATATTCAGTTATTGGAGTACGGAGAATAATATTCAGATATTGGGGTACGGAGAATGGCGTGCAGTTATTGGGGGACGGAGAATGATATTCAGTTATTGTGGTACATAGAATTATATTTGGATATTGGGGTACAGAGAAGGACATTCAGTTATTGGGGTACAGAGAAGGACATTCAATTATCGGGATACAGGCACGGATATTCAGTTAATGTTGGACAGAAAAGCGTATTTAGTTATTGGGCTACGGAGCATATTCAGTTATTGTGGTACAGAGAATGATATTCAGTTATTGAGGTACAGAGAAGGATATTCAGTTAATGGGGGACAGAGAAGCGTATTCAGTTATCGGGTACAGAGAAGAATATGCAGTTATTGCGGGACATAGAATGATACTCAGTTATCGGGGTACAGAGAAGGATATTCATTTATTGGGGTACGGGGAACGGTATTCAGTTATTGGGGTACACGGGATGATATTAAGTCATCGGGGTACAGATTAGGATATTCAGTTATTGGGGGAAAGAGAAGGATATTCAGTTATTGGGGTACAGAGGAGGATATTTAGTTATTGGGGTACAGAGAATGTTATTTAGTTGTCGGGGTACGTAGAATCATATTCATTTATGAGGGTACATAGATGGAGACACACCCTGTAACTACAGTAATGGACACACAGCATTAGATGGAGACACATCCTGTAACTACAGTAATGGACACACAGCATTAGATGGAGACACACCCTGTAACTACAGTAATGGACACACAGCATTAGATGGAGACACACCCTGTAACTACAGTAATGGACATGGAGCATTAGATGGAGACACATACTGTAACTACAGTAATGGACACACAGCATTAGATGGAGACACACCCTGTAACTACAGTAATGGACACACAGCATTAGATGGAGACACACCCTGTAACTACAGTAATGGGCATACAGTATTAGATGGGGACACATACTGTAACTACAGGAATGGACACGGAGCATTAGATGGAGACACACACTGTAACTACAGTAATGGATACGGAGCATTAGATGGATCCACACCCTGTAACTACAGTAATGGACACAGAGCATTAGATGGAGCCACACCCTGTAACTACAGTAATGGACACACAGCATTTAATGGAGCCACACCCTGTAACTACAGTAATGGACACACAGCATTAGATGGAGACACACCCAGTTACTACAGGAATGGACACGGAGCATTAGATGGAGACATACACTGTAACTACAGTAATGGATACGGAGCATTAGATGGATCCACACCCTGTAACTACAGTAATGGACACAGAGCATTAGATGGAGCCACACCCTGTAACTACAGTAATGGACACACAGCATTTAATGGAGCCACACCCTGTACCTACAGTAATGGACACACAGCATTAGATGGAGACACACCCTGTAACTACATAATGGACATGGAGCATTAGATTGAGA
The DNA here is from genome assembly GCF_044704955.1 of Pristiophorus japonicus. Classification (NCBI taxonomy): domain Eukaryota; kingdom Metazoa; phylum Chordata; class Chondrichthyes; family Pristiophoridae; genus Pristiophorus; species Pristiophorus japonicus. The sequence goes on along the minus strand of NC_091985.1, from coordinate 1,039,543 downwards.
CACACCTTGTAACTACAGTAATGTACACACAGCATTAGATGGAGACACACCCAGTTACTACAGTAATGGACATGGAGCATTACATGGAGACACACACTGTAACTACAGTAATGGACACAGAGCATTAGATGGAGACACACCCTGTAACTACAGTAATGGACACACAGCATTAGATGGAGTCACACACTGTAACTACAGTAATGGACACACAGCATTAGATGGAGACACACCCTGTAACTACAGTAATGGACACACAGCATTAGATGGAGACACACCCTGTAACTACAGTAATGGACATACAGCATTAGATGGAGACACACCCTGTAACTACAGTAATGGACACGGAGCATTAGATGGAGACACGCCCTGTAACTACAGAATGGACGGTGTATTTGGCGAAGACACACCCTGTAACCACAGTAAAGGACACGGAGTATTAGATGGAGACACACCCAGTTACTACAGTAATGAACACACAGCATTAGATGGAGACACACACTGTAACTACAGTAATGGACATGGAGCATTACATGGAGACACACCATGTAACTACAGTAATGGACATACAGAATTAGATGGACACACACTGTAACTACATTAATGGACACACAGCATTAGATGGACACACACTGTAACTACAGTAATGGACACACAGCATTAGATGGAGACACACACTGTAACTACAGTAATGGACACACAGCATTAGAGGGAGACACACACTGTAACTACAGTAATGGACACACAGCATTAGATGGAGACACACCCTGTAACTACAGTGATGGACACACAGCTTTAGATGGAGACACACCCTGCAACTACAGTAATGGACACACAGCATTAGATGGAGACACACACTGTAACTACAGTAATGGACACACAGCATTAGGTGGAGACACACCCTGTAACTACAGTGATGGACACACAGCTTTAGATGGAGACACACCCTGCAACTACAGTAATGTACACACAGCATTAGATGGACACACACTGTAACTACAGTAATGGACACACAGCATTAGATGGAGACACACACTGTAACTACAGTAATGGACACACAGCATTAGAGGGAGACACACACTGTAACTACAGTAATGGACACACAGCATTAGATGGAGACACACCCTGTAACTACAGTGATGGACACACAGCTTTAGATGGAGACACACCCTGCAACTACAGTAATGGACACACAGCATTAGATGGAGACACACACTGTAACTACAGTAATGGACACACAGCATTAGGTGGAGACACACCCTGTAACTACAGTGATGGACACACAGCTTTAGATGGAGACACACCCTGCAACTACAGTAATGTACACACAGCATTAGATGGAGACACACACTGTAACTACAGTAATGGACACACAGCATTAGATGGAGTCACACACTGTAAATACAGTAATGGACACACAGCATTAGATGGAGACACACCCTGCAACTACAGTGATGGACACATAGCATTAGATGGAGTCTCACACTGTAACTACAGTAATGGACATACAGCATTAGATGGAGACACACCCTGTAACTACAGCAATGGACACGGAGCATTAGATGGAGACACACCCTGTAACTACAGTAATGGACATACAGCATTAGATGGAGACACACCCTGTAACTACAGTAATGGACACGGAGCATTAGATGGAGACACGCCCTGTAACTACAGAATGGACGGTGTATTTGGCGAAGACACACCCTGTAACCACAGTAAAGGACACGGAGTATTAGATGGAGACACACCCAGTTACTACAGTAATGAACACACAGCATTAGATGGAGACACACACTGTAACTACAGTAATGGACATGGAGCATTACATGGAGACACACCATGTAACTACAGTAATGGACACACAGCATTCGATGGGGACACACGCTGTAACTACAGTAATGGACATGGAGCATTAAATGGAGACACACCCTGTAACTACAGTAATGGACACACAGCATTAGAGGGAGACACACCCTGTAACTACAGTAATGGACACACAGCATTAGATGGAGACACACCCTGTAACTACAGTATGTACACACAGCATTAGATGGAGACACACCCTGTAACTACAGTAATGGACACACAGCATTACATGGAGACACACCCTGTAACTACAGTAATGGAGACAGCATTAGATGGAGACACACGCTGTCACTACAGTAATGGACAGAAGGCCATTCAGTTAGTTGGGTACAGAGAACGGTATTCAGTTATTGGGGGACAGAGTAGGATATTCAGTTATTGGGGGACAGAGAATGATATTAAATTATTGGGGCACATGGAGAGATATTCAGTTGTTGGGTACAGCGAATGATATTCAGTTATTGGGGTAGAGGAAAGCATATTCAGTTGTTGGGGGACAGAGGAAGGTATTCAATTATTGGGGTACAGAAAACATTATTCAGTTATTGGGCTGCAGTGAAGGATAACAGTTATTGGGTTACATGGAAGGACATTCAGTTATTGGGGTAAAGAGAAGGATATATAGTTATTGGGGTGCAGAGAAGGATACTCATTTGTTGGTGTACAGAGAAGGATATTCAGTTATTGGGTTGCAGAAAAGGAAATTCAGTTTTGGGGTACAGAGTAGGATAGAAAGGCATTGGGGTGCAGAGACGGATACTCAGTTAATGGGGCACAGAGAATGAGATTCAGTTATTGGGGTACAGAGAATGATGTTCAGTTTTGGGGATACAGATAATGGTATTCAGTTATTGTGTGACAGAGAAGGATATTCAGTTATTGGGTTACAGAGAAGGGTATTCAGTTATTGGGGTACAGAGAACTATATTCAGTTATTGGGGGTACAGAGAAAGATATTCAGTTATTGGGTTACAGAGAATGATATTCAGTTATTGGGGTACATAGAATGACATTCAGTTATTGGGGTACAGAGAATGATATTCGGTTTTTGGGGTACAAAGAATGATAGTCAGTTATTGGGTTACAGAGAAGGATATCCAGTTATTGAGGTACAGGGAATGCCAGTCAGTTATTGAGGTACAGAGAATGGCATTCAGGTATTGGGGTACCGAGAATGCAATCCGGTGTTTGGGGTACAGAGAATGGTTTTCAGTTATTGGGGGACAGAGAAGGACAGTCAGTTATTGGGGGTACAGAGAATGATATTCAGTTATTAGGGTACATAAAACAATATTCAGTTATTGGGGTACAGAGAATGTCATTCAGTAATAGGGGTACAGAAAAGGATATTCAGTTATTCGGGTACAGAGAAGCATATTCAGTTATTTGGGTACAGAGAAGGATATTTAGTTATGAGGCACAGAGAAGAATATTCATTTATTGGAGTAAGGAGCATGTTATTCAGTTATTTTGGTACAGATAAGGATATTCAGTTATTGGACCACAGAGAAGGGTATTCAGTTATTGGGGTACAGAGAATGATATTCAGTTATTGGGGTACAGAGAATGGTGTTCCGTTATTGGGGTACAGAGAAGGATATTCATATATTGGGGTGCACAGACGAGTATTCATCCATTTGGGTGCATCGAAGAATATTCAGCTATTGGGGTACAGATTATGATATTCTGTTATTGGGGGACAGAGACGTACATTCAGTTATTGAGGTACATAGAATTATATTTGGATATAGGTGTACAGAGAAGAACATTCAGTTATTGGGGAACAGAGACAGGTATTCAGCTATTGGGGCACAGAGAAGAATATTCAGTTATTGGAGTACGGAGAATAATATTCAGATATTGGGGTACGGAGAATGGCGTGCAGTTATTGGGAGACGGCGAATGATATTTAGTTATTGTGGTACATAGAATTATATTTGGATATTGGGGTACAGAGAATGACATCCAGTTATTGGGGTACAGAGAAGGGCATTCAATTATCGGGGTGCAGACAAGGATATTCAGTATTGGGGTACAGAAACGGATATTCAATTATTGGGGTACGACGAATCGTATGCAGCTATTGGGGGACAGTGAATGATATTCAGTTATTGGGGGACAGAGATGGTTATTCAGTTATTGGGGTACAGTAAATGACATTCAGTTATTCGGGTACGGAGAAGGATATTCAGTTAATGGGGGAACAGAGATGCGTATTCAGTTATTGTGGTACAGAGAATGATATTCAGTTATTGAGGTACAGAGAAGGATATTCAGCTAATGGGGAGCAGAAAAGCGTATTCAGTTATCGGGGTACAGAGAAAAATATGCAGTTCTTGGGGGACATAAAATGATACTCAGTTATCGGGGTACAGAGAAGGATATTCAGTTAGTGGGGAGCAGAGAAGGGTATTCAGTTATTGGTGTATGGAGAATGGCATTCAGTTTTTGGGGGACGGAGAAGAGCATGCATTTGTCGGGATACAGAGAAGAATATTCATTTATTGGGGTGCAGGGAAGGGTATTCAGTTATTGGGGGACAGCGAAGAATGTTCAGTTATTGGGGTACAGGGGATGATATTAAATCATTGGGGTACAGATTAGGATATTCAGTTATTGGGGGACAGAGAAGGATATTCAGTTATTGGGGTACAGAGAAGGTTATTCAGTTATCGGGGTACATAGAATCATATTCATTTATGAGGGTACATAGAAGAATATTCGTTTATTGGGGTAAGAATTGTGATATTCAGTTATTGGGGGACAGAGTGGGACATTCAGTTTTTGGGGTATAGACAATGCTATTCCGTTATTGGGGTACAGGAGAGGGGGTTCAGTTATTGGGGTACAGGGAAGTGTATTCAATTATTGAGGTACGGAACATATGCAGTTATTATGGTACAGAGAATGATATTCAGTTATTGGGGTACAGAGAAGGATATTCAGTTATTGGGGTACAGAGAAGGATATTCAGTTATCGGGGAACAGAGAAGGATGTTCAGTTATCGGGGTACAGGAAATGGTATTCAGTATTGGGGTACAGGGAATTAAATTCAGTTATTGGGGACAGAGGGGAATATTCAACTATTGGGGTACAGAGAAGGATATTTAGTTATTGGGGTGCACAGACGAGTATTCATCCATTAGGGTGCATCGAAGAATATTCAGCTATTGGGATACAGATTATGATATTCAGTTATTGGGGGACAGAAGCCGATATTCAGTTATTGGGGTACATAGAATTATATTTGGATATTGGTGTACAGAGAAGAACATTCAGTTATTGGGGGACAGAGACAGGTATTCAGTTATTGGGGCACAGAGAATAATATTCAGATATTGGGGTACGGAGAATGGCGTGCAGTTATTGGGGGACGGAGAATGATATTCAGTTATTGTGGTACATAGAATCATATTTGGATATTGGAGTACAAAGAAGGACATTCAGTTATTGGGGTACAGAGAAGGGCATTCAGTTATCGGGGTACATAAAGGGACATTCAGTATTGGGGTACAGATAAGGATATTCAATTATTGGGGTAGGGAAAATGGTATGCAGTTATTGGGGAACAGAGAATGATATTCAGTTATCGGGGGGGGGGCAGAGATGGATATTCAGTTATTGGGGTACAGTGAATGACATTCAGTTATTGGGGTACAGAGAAGGATATTCAGTTAATGGGGGACAGAGAAGCGTATTCAGTTATTGGGCTACGGAGCATATTCAGTTATTGGGGTACAGAGAAGGATATTCAGTTATCGGGGGACAGAGAATGGCATTCAGTTATCGGGGTACAGAGAACGATATTCGGTATTGGGGTGCAGAGAACAGTATTCCGTTATCGGGGTACAGAGAATGATATTCAATATTGTGGTACATAGAAGGGTATTCAGTTATTGGGGTACAGAGAAGGATATTCAGTTATTGGGGTATGGAGCATATGCCGTTATTGTGGTACAGAGAATGATATTCAGTTATTAGGGGACAGAGTAGGATATTCAGTCATTTGGGTACAGGGAATGAAATTCAGTTATTGAGGGACAGAGGGGAATATTCAACTATTGAAGTACAGAGAAGGATAGTTAGATATTGGGGTGCACAGACGAGTATTCATCCATTTGGGTGCATCGAAGAATATTCAGCTATTGGGGTACAGATTATGATATTCAGTTATTGGGGGACAGAGACGGATATTAAGTTATTGGGGTACATAGAATTATATTTGGATATTGGTGTACAGAGAAGAACATTCAATTATTGGGGGACAGAGACAGGTATTCAGTTATTGGGGCACAGAGAAGAATATTCAGTTATTGGAGTACGGAGAATAATATTCAGATATTGGGGTACAGGGAATGGTATTCAGTTATTGGGGTGCAGATAAGGATATTCAGTTATTTGGGTACAGAAAAGGATATCCAGTTATTGGGGTACAGATAAGGGTATTTAATTATTGGGGTACAGAGAATTTTTATTTATTTATTGTGATGCAGAGAAGGATGTTCATTTATTGGGGTACAGATAACAAAATTCAGTTATTGGGGTACAGCAGAGAATATTCAGTTATTGGGGTACAGGGGAGGATATTCATTTATTGGGGGACAGAGAATGAAATTCTGTTATTGGGTGACAGAGAAGGATATTCAGTTATTGGGGTACAGAGACGGATATTTAGTTATTGAGTTGCATAGAAGAGAATTCATTTATTCGGGTGCATGGAAGAATATTAAGTTATTGGGGTGCAGATTATGATATTCAGTTAGTGGTTTACAGATAATGATATTCAGTTAGTGGCGTACACAGAAGGGTATTCAGTTATTGGGGTACAGAGCATATGCAGTTATTGTGGTACAGAGAATGATATTCAGTTATTGGAGCACTGAGAAGGATATTCAGTTATTGGGGTACAGAGAAAGGTATTCAGTTATTGGGGTACAGAGAAGGACAGTCATTATTGGGGTACAGAGACGGGTATTCAATTATCGGGGTACAGAGAAGGATATTCAGTTATTGGGTTGCAGAGGATATTCAGTTGTTGGGGTACAGAGGATATTCAGTTTTTTGTGTACAAAGAAGTATATTCAGTTATTGGGGTACAGAAAGTGCTACACGGTGTACCAAGAACTTAAGGACACGCTGTATGCGGCTTGATTGTTTATGCTGGACAATTTCTGTTGAAAAGTGAGGACAGAGAGAATATGATAGGAATGTTTCACATTCTAAAAGGTTTGGATAAATTGGATCGCAGTAAAATTTTCACTGGGCATAGAATTTATGTACAAGTGGTCATCTTTAAAAATGAGCACATAAAAAAAAGGAATCACTGGAGGAAGTTTTTTAATAAATTACTTGTCATTGTGTGGAGCAGATTACAGGAACAGGCAGCGGAACAAGTAACCCCAATGGGTTTCAAGAAGGAAGTGGACAGGTTCAACAAACGTGAGTCAGCCTGATATTAGTAAAGCGCAATATAGCAATGTGGATGTCTGGGGGGGAGGGCTCGATAGATTGAAGGATTTCTCCAGCCTCAAACTGTTGCTATTTTACACTGTTAATTCCTCGTTCACACCTTGCAATAAACTTACCAGGTACCATGCTGCAGTGCTGTCACAGTGCAGGGGGAGAATCACCCACATCGCCCTCACTCAAACCAGAGAATTACTCAGCGATCACCGCTACAAAGTGGTGAAAAGGCAGCCAATAGTTGAGCAAACATTTTATTGTGATCTGGAATGCGCTGCCTGAAAAGGCGTTGGAAGCAGATTCAATAATAACTTTCATAAGAACATAAGAAATAGGAGCAGGAGTTGGCCATAAGGCCCTTCGAGCCTGCTCCGCCATTTAATACGATCATGGCTGATCCGATCATGGACTCAGCTCCACCTCCCCGCCCGCTCCCCATAACCTCTTCTTCCCTTTCTTTCAAAAGGGAGGTGGGTAAATACTTGAAAAGGAAACACTTGCAGGGCTGTTGACCATATTCCCTGTAAGTTGCAGAGCCACGTGGCGCTCCAGGGGTCTCACGCAGTTGGCTTGCTGGCTTTTAAATAGAACCCCCCCCCCACTCCCGCCCCACATGCACGGTATGTTGAAGCAGCTTCAGAGCCCGTTAAAGGGTCGGCGTGATCCCCAATAAACTATACGGGACGTTGGCAATGGGGAATGAGCAGGTGGGAGTGGGACTAATCACTCTTTCAATGAGCCGGCACAGACATGATGGGCCGAATGGCCTCCTACTGTGCGGTGAGATTCTCTGCGACTTGGGGTACTCCCCGGGGCCACGGTAAGTTCAGCAAAAGATCAGTGGAACGCCCAGATCACATGTAAGCACAACTTGTGCTGCTCATTCGCATGGCTGACCGGAAGATCCCAAGAGCTTTTCCCCTGGCCATTTCAGATGTCAAGCATCGATCGTTTGAGAATCTTATAAGAACATAAAAACATAAGAACATAAGAATTAGGAACAGGAGTAGGCCATCTAGCCCCTCGAGCCTGATCCGCCATTCAACAAGATCATGGCTGATCTGGCTGTGGACTCAGCTCCACTTGCCCGCCCGCTCCCCATAACCCTTAATTCCCTTATTGGTTAAAAATCTATCTATCTGTGACTTGAATACATTCAATGAGCTAGCCTCAACTGCTTCCTTGGGCAGAGAATTCCACAGATTCACAACCCTCTGGGAGAAGAAATTCCTTCTCAACTCGGTTTTAAATTGGCTCCCCCGTATTTTGAGTCTGTGCCCCCTAGTTCTAGTCTCCCCGACCAGTGGAAACAATCTCTCTGCCTCTATCTTGTCCATCCCTTTCATTATTTTAAATGTTTCTATAAGATCACCCCTCATCCTTCCGAACTCCTACGAGTAAAGACCCAGTCTACTCAATCTATCATCATAAGGTAACCCCCTCATCTCCGGAATCAGCCGAGTGAATCGTCTCTGTACCCCCTCCTAAGCCAGTATATCCTTCCTTAAGTAAGGTGACCAAAACTGCACGCAGTACTCCAGGTGCGGCCTCACCAATACCCTATACAGTTGCAGCAGGACCTCCCTGCTTTTGTACTCCATCCCTCTCGCAATGAAGGCCAACATTCCATTCGCCTTCCTGATTACCTACTGCACCTGCAAACTAACTTTTTGGGATAGCCTACATGGCTACACTAGTCTGAAAATGCCTGATCTTGTCTGATCTCAGAAGCTAAGCAGAATCAGGCTTGGTTAGTACTTGGATGGGTGACTGCCTGGGAATACCAGGTGCAGTAGGTCCTAAAAGAGTTTCATGCACAAGGACCCCCAGGTCCCTCTGCACCCAGCATGGTGTAATTTCTCCCCATTCAAGTAGTATTCCCTTTTTTTGTTTTTTTTCCCCAAGGTGGATGACCTCACACTTTCCGACATTGTATTCCATCTGCCAAACCTTAGCCCCTTCGCTTAACCTATCTAAATCTCTTTGCAGCCTCTCTGTGTCCTCTACACAACCCGCTTTCCCACTAATCTTTGTGCCATCTGCAAATTTTGTTACACTACACTCTGTCCCCTCTTCCAGGTCATCTATATATATTGTAAACAGTTGTGGTCCCAGCACCGATCCCTGTGGCACACCACTAACCATCAATTTCCAACCCGAAAAGGACTCATTTATCCCGACTCTCTGCTTTCTGTTAGCCAGCCAATTCTCTATTCATGCTAATACATTTCCTATGACCCCGCGTACCTTTATCTTCTGCAGTAACCTTTTGTGTGGCACCTTATCGAATGCCTTTTGAAAATCTAAATACACCACATCCATCGGTACACCTCTATCCACCATGCTCGTTATATCCTCAAAGAATTCCAGTATATTAGTTAAACATGATTTCCCCTTCATGAATCCATGTTGCGTCTGCTTGATTGCACTATTCCTATCTAGATGTCCCGCTATTTCTTCCTTAATGATAGTTTCAAGCATTTTCCCCACTACAGATGTTAAACTAACTGGCCTATAGTTACCTGCCTTTTGTCTGCCCCCTTTTTTAAACAGAGGCGTTACATTAGCTGCTTTCCAATCCGCTGGTACCTCCCCAGAGTCCAGAGAATTTTGGTCGATTATAACGAATGCATCTGCTATAACTTCCGCCATCTCTTTTAATACCCTGGGATGCATTTCTTCAGGACCAGGGGACTTGTCTACCTTGAGTCCCATTAGCCTGTCCAGCAATACCTCCCTAGTTATAGTGATTGTCTCCAGGTCCTCCCTTCCCACATTCCTGTGACCAGCAATTTCTGGCATGGTTTCTGTGTCTTCCACTGTGAAGACCGAAGCAAAATAATTGTTTAAGGTCCCAGCCATTTCCACATTTCCCATTATTAAATCCCCCTTCTAATCTTCTAAGGGACCAACATTTACTTTAGTCACTCTTTTCCATTTTATATATCTGTAAAAGCTTTTACTATCCATTTTTATGTTTTGCGCAAGTTTACCTTCGTAATCTATCTTTCCTTTCTTTATTGCTTTCTTAGTCATTCTTTGCTGTCGTTTAAAATTTTCCCAATCTTCTATTTTTCCATTAACCTTGGCCACCTTATACGCATTGGTTTTTAATTTGATACTCTCCTTTATTTCCCTGGTTATCCACGGCTGGTTATCCCTTCTCTTACCGCCCTTCTTTTTCATTGGAATATATTTTTGTTGAGCACTGTGAAAGAGCTCCTTAAAAGTCCTCCACTGTTCCTCAATTGTGCCACCGTTTAGTCTGTGTTTCCAGTCTACCTTAGCCAACTCTGCTCTCATCCCACTGTAGTCCCGTTTGTTTAAGCATAGTACGCTCATTTGAGACAGTACTTCCTCACCCTCAATCTGTATTACAAATTCAACCATACTGTGATCACTCATTCCAAGAGGATCTTTTACTCGGAGATATTTATTATTCCTGTCTCATTACACAGGACCAGATCTAAGATAGCTTGCTCCCTTGTAGGTTCTGCAACATACTGTTCTAAGAAACAATCCCGTATGCATTCTATAAATTCCTCCTCCAGGCTACCCCGTGCGATTTGATTTGACCAATCGATATGTAGGTTAAAATCCCCCATAATTACTGCCGTTACTTTTTCACATGCCTCCATTATTTCCTTGATTATTGCCCGCCCCACCGTGAAGTTATTATTTGGCGGCCTATATTATACCTGTGCATTTCAGGCCCACAAAACCCTCGATCTCTTTATGTCACCTTTTTCCATTATAAGTTCCGATATAATGGATTCTGTCCACATAAACCGCAGAGAAATAGGGGAGATGTAGAGGACAATGTGGGGAATGTGAGGTTATTCACTTTGGTAGGAAGAGTAGAAAAACAGAATATGTTTTTAAATGGTGATAAACTATTAAAGGTTGGTGTTCAGAGAGATTTTGTGTCCTCGTACAGGAAGCACAGAAAGCAAATGGCATGTTAGCCTATATTGTAAGGAATTTGGAGTATAAGAGCAAGGAAGTCTTGCTATAATTGTACAGGGCCCTGGTGAGACCACACCTGGAGCACTGTGCACAGTTTTGGTCTCCTTATCTAAGGGAGGGTATACTTTCCTTGGAGACGGTGCAACGAATGTTCACCAGATTGATCTCTGGGATGAGAGAGTTGTCGTATGAGAAGAGATTGAATTGATTGGGTCTATACTCTCTGGAGTAAATTAAGGGCAAAATGTAGGACTTTAAAGTAGGAAATGAATTATGTCTGCATAGCCAAGTTCATTCTTCTCTCTCCCTCTAACCCCAATGAAGACTACACTTGACGTTCAGGGTGCATTGCCACAGGAGTTGGACGTGTTGTAGATTAAATGTCGTACATTCCATTCAAAAGGCCAATGTCAACCTTTTCATATGAAAGATAGCATTCTCAAAATGTCACCTTTGGCTGTGACTCCCAGAGAGAAGGTTCAATGCTGGGTCGGAAATTGAGGTCGGAGGCTGCCTTCGTACGAACATCTCCGACCCGAAAACAATCTGTGCAAGTACCTGGTGGTCCCGGAGGAACGTAGGACCCCGGTCGGAGGCCGAGATTCGCTGCGCAGTGCACGCAGAGATGTCTTCAAGGTACATACGTACAAGCTGGAGTCAGGTGGGCCTGGACAACCAATCACGATACAGTATTCTCATTGATAGTAATGGGAGCTCCGTCTGTACGAGGACCCGTTACTATCAATGAGAAAAACCCTAAAACACCCAAGCACAGCATAATAAATAAATAAAACACCTCACCTATTTAAAATTCATTGAAATTAAATGTAATTAAATGCTTCAGAAAAATATATAATTTTTGGAATGTTTTTGAATGTATTTTAATAATGTTAAAAGTAAACTAAATGTTCGGCCCATTAAATGCTGTGTTCAGATGTAGTACCTTGCCTGGTGTGTAACACTCTGTGTTCTGCAGTATTCTCACATCTATCTTTTCCCACAAGCCACTCAAAATAACAAACTTTTTTTATTTGCTAAATGAAATTTCTGATGTTTAAATTAAGAAAGCAAACAAGATTTTAAAATCGATAAATTACAGGATTGGATCTATGCACTGAATTGTCGTTTCTGTCTTTTGATGCCTCCGTCAAACTTCACCGTGAAAACCTTGCCGTTTGCTGAAGCCAGGCTTTGTTCTTGATGTATTTACCCAGCCCATAGCTGAGTTCAGACTGTGTGCACAGGATGTCTTCAGCAGCTGAAATGCTGTAATTCTCTCTGCATACTAGCAGTCGGTTCTTTCTCAGAATTATTTGATGAAAAGTTGGAGGAAAAGTTTCTAAAACTAAATTCTGGTAAAGTTTGTATGAAACATTTTTTAAACAGAGAGGCTGTATGAATGTGTGTGTCCAAAACTGAGACAAAGACAGAGTGAAATGACAGGGGTTAAGTTACGGGGCGAGATTACCCAAACTAAGGCTTGTATTCCCCAGGATTTAGAAGGTAACAGGTGATCTGATCAAAGCTTTCATGATAGTAAGGCGAACAGTTAGGTTAGACAGAGGGAAATTATTTCCACCGGTTTGGGAGTCTGGGACCAGGGGGCATAATCGGAAAATTAGCGCCAGACCAGGAGTGAAATTAGGAATCACTTCAACAACTCTCTTCCACAAATGGCAATTGAAGCTAGATCAAATATTAATTTTAAATCGGAAATTGATAGAAATTTTCTTAACGAAAGGTTTTAAGGGATATGGGTCAAAGGTCAATGATCTCATTGAATGGCAGAATAGGCCCGAGGGGCTGAATGGGCCTCCTCCTGTTCCTGTGTAACAGGCTCTTGGGGCTGAATGGGCCTCCACCTGTTCCTGTGTAACAGGCTCATGGGGCTGAATGGGCCTCCTCCTGTTCCTGTGTAACAGGCTCGAGGGATTGAATGGCCTCCTCCTGTTCCTGTGTAACAGGCTAGTGGGGCTGAATGGGCCTCCTCCTGTTCCTGTGTAACAGGCTCGAGGGACTGAATGGGCCTCCTCCTGTTCCTGTGTAACAGGCTCGTGGGGCTGAATGGGCCTCCTCCTGTTCCTGTGTAACAGGCTCGAGGGATTGAATGGCCTCCTCCTGTTCCTGTGTAACAGGCTCGTGGGGCTGAATGGGCCTCCTCCTGTTCCTGTGTAACAGGCTCGAGGGGCTGAATGGACCTCCTCCTGTTCCTGTGTAACAGGCTCGAGGGACTGAATGGGCCTCCTCCTGTTCCTGTGCAACAGGCTCGAGGGGCTGAATGGGCCTCCTCCTGTTCCTGTGTAACAGGCTCGAGGGACTGAATGGGCCTCCTCCTGTTCCTGAGCAACAGGCTCGAGGGGCTGAATGGGCCTCCTCCTGTTCCTGTGTAACAGGCTCGTGGGGCTGAATGGGCCTCCTCCTGTTCCTGTGTAACAGGCTCGAGGGATTGAATGGCCTCCTCCTGTTCTAGTGTAACAGGCTCGTGGGGCTGAATGGGCCTCCTCCTGTTCCTGTGTAACAGGCTCGAGGGGCTGAATGGGCCTCCTCCTGTTCCTGTGTAACAGGCTCGAGGGGCTGAATGGGCCTCCTCCTGTTCCTGTGTAACAGGCTCGAGGGGCTGAATGGGCCTCCTCCTGTTCCTGTGTTACAGGTTCGAGGGGCTGAATGGCCTCCTCCTTCCTGTGTAACAAGCTCGAGGGGCTGAATGGGCTCCTCCTGTTCCTGTGTAACAGGCTCGAGGGATTGAATGGCCTCCTCCTGTTTCTGTGTAACAGGCTCGAGGGACTGAATGGACCTCCTCCTGTTCCTGTGTAACAGGCTCGAGGGGCTAAATGGCCTCCTCCGGTTCCTGTGTAACAGGCTCGAGGGGCTGAATGGCCTCCTCCGGTTCCTGTGTTTCTGTGTTCCTATGAGTGCACTGATTATATGCCTGTTGTAGGTGTTGTTTTGTGAATGTTCCAGAAAGCGCGTTAAGTCTGGAAAACTTTGAATGTAAACAGAGTTTGGAGAGTACAGAAACTGGAGAAAGACCCAGTAATATTGGTTGTCTGTCCCGAAGGAAACGTTACAGGAATTTCCTCAGGGGCGGGGTGGGTATGTGTGGCTCCCTTGCAGTCATAGAATCATCGACGTTTACAGCACAGAAGGAGGCCATTTCGGCCCATCGTGTCCGCGCCGGCCGACCAAGAGCTACCCAGCCTAATCCCACTTTCCCGCTCTCGGTCCGTAGCCCTGCAGGTCACGGCACTTCAGGTGCACATCCAGGTACTTTTTAAATGTGGTGAGGGTTTCTGTCTCTACCACCCTTTCAGGCCGTGAGTTCCAGACCCCCACCACGCTCTGGGTGAAAACATTTCCCCTCATATCCCCTCTAAACCTGCCCCCAATTACTTTAAATCTATGCCCCTTGTTGTTGATCCCTCTGCTAAGGGAAACAGATCCTTCCTATCCACTCTATCCAGGCTCCTCATAATTTTATACACCTCAATCAGGTCTCCCCTCAGTCTCCTTTGTTCCAAACAAAACAGAGCCAGCCTATCCAATCTGTCCTCATAGCTAAAATTGTCCACTCCCGGCAACATCCTCGTAAATCTCCTCTGTACCCTCTCCAGTGCAATCACGTCCTTCCTGTAATGTGGTGACCAGAACTGCACGCAGTACTCCAGCTGTGGCCTAACCAGTGTTTTATACAGTTCAAGCATAACCTCCTTGCTCTTGTATTCTATGCCTCGACTAATAAAGGCAAGTATTCCGTATGCCTTCTTAACCACCTTATCCACCTGGCCTGCTACCTTCAGGGATCTGTGGACCTGCACTCCAAGGTCCCTCTGTTCCTCTACATTTCTCAGTGTCCTACCATTTAATGTGTATTCCCTTTCCTTGTTAGCCCTCCCCAAATGTATTACCTCACACTTCTCCAGATTAAATTCCATTTGCCACTGTTCTGCCCACCTGACCAGTTTATTGATATCTTCCTGCAGTCCACAGCTTTCTTCTTCATTATCAACCACACAGCCGATTTTAGTATCATCTGCAAACTTCTTAATCATACCCACGACATTTAAGTCTATTCATTGATATATACCACAAAAAGCAAGGGACCCAGCACTGAGCCCTGTGGAATCCCACTGGAAACATCCTTCCAGTCACAAAAACACCCATCAACTATTACCCTTTGCTTCCTGCCTCTGAGCAAATTTTGAATCCAACTTGCCACTTTGCCCTGGATCACATGGGCTTTAACCTTCGTCACCAGTCTGCCATGTGGGACCTTATCAAAAGTTTTGCTAAAATCATATACACGACATCAAACGCACTGCCCTCATCGACCCACCTGATTACCTCCTCAAAAATTCAATCAAGTTAGTCAGACACGACCTTCCCTTAACCAATCCATGCTGACTGTCCCTGATTAATCCATGTCTTTCCAAATGAAGATTTATCCTGTCCCTCAGGACTTTTTCCAATAATTTTCCCACGACTGAGGTTAGGCTGACTGGCCTGTCATTACTCAATCTATCCCTTTCTCCCTTTTTCAACAAAGGTACAACATTAGCAGTCCTCCAGTCCTCTGGCAGCACATCTGTAGCCAGAGAGGATTGGAAAATGATGGTCAGAGCCTCTGCTATTTCCTCTTTTGCTTCTCTTAACAGCCTGGGATACATTTCATCCAGGCCTGGGGATTTATCCACTCTCAAAGCTGCTCAATCCCTTAATACTTCCTCTCTCACTATGTTTATCTTATCGAATATTTCACACTCCTCCTCCCTCATTGCAAAGTCTGAATCACCCCTCTCTCTTGTGAAAACAGATGCAAAGTATTCATTAGGAATCCTGCCCACGTCTTCCGCCTCTACACACACATTTACTTTATGGTTTCGAATAGGCCCCACTCTTTATCCAGTTATCCTCTTGCTCTTAATGTATTGATAAAATATCTTTGGGTTTTCCCTGATGTTGCCCCTGTTTTCATGCTCTCTCTTTGCTTTCCTGATATCCTTTTTAATTGTCAGATGCAAGAAACAGAGGGAACAGTAACAGGATTGCATAATCTGCTGGGATACCTCTTGCTTCATCTGCCTGTGCTCACAATGTAGTTGTTGCCAGCAAGGAAAGGCTTTTCAGTCCTTTGGAGTTCTGTCAGTGGGATCAACAGGAATGTTCCAGACGGGGTCATGACCAGGAACATTCCCAGGTGAAATCAGCCACCTTATATTATCCCCAGCATCGAAGCACTGACCACACTCGACTATGCCCCGACACGAGACTCCCAAAGCAAGCGCGCTACTCAGAACTCCTACACGGCAAGTGAGCCCCAGGTGGGCAGAGGAAACGTTACAAGGACACCCTCAAAGCCTCCCTGATAAAGTGCAACATCCCCACCGACACCTGTGAGTCCCTGGTCAAAGACCGCCCTAAGTGGAGGAAGTGCATCCGGGAGGGCGCTGAGCACCTCGAGTCTCGTCGCCGAGAGCGTGCAGAAATCAAGCGCAGGCAGCGGAAGGAGCGTGCGGCAAACCAGTCCCACCCTCCCTTTCCCTCAACCACTGTCTGTCCCACCTGTGACAGAGACTGTAATTCCCATATTGGACTGTTCAGTCACCTGAGAATTCACTTTTAGAGTGGAAGCAAGTCTTCCTCGACTCCGAGAGATTGCCTATGATGATAATGATAATTCATACTGTCATGTATGTAACCACAATGTAACACCACTGTCTTATTGTATACACTCAACCTAGATGCACACCTTGACCACAAGGGGTGAACTTGTGGGAGACACTCCTTACCTGATCACTCAGGTATAAAAAGGGAGGTCCCACGCAGGGTCATCACTTGGAGTCCTGTGAATAAAGAGTCAAGGTCACAGAGTGACCTTGTCCCTGGAATGTGCCTCGTGTGGTTTCATGCTGTAGAGTAAGGACTTTACATTGGCGACGAGAAACGGGAATTCACGACCCACGAGAATGGCCACCGGTAGCACAGAGGAACGGTACTGTGTTGGGGAAGACTGGAACGATTTTGTCGAGAGGCTTCAGCAAAGCTTCGTTATGAAAGAATGTCTGGGGGATGCAGCGGCCGACAAGCGAAGGGCTCATCTCCTGACCAGCTGCGGACCAAAGACTTACGCGCTCATGAAGGACTTACTAGCACCTGAAAAGCCGGTGGACAAAACCTTTGAAGAACTTAGCAAATTGATCGGGGAGCACCTCAAACCGGCGAGTAGCATACACATGGCCCGACACAGATTCTACACCCACCGACGTCGTGAAGGACAGAGCATACCGGACTCCGTAGCGGACCTCCGCCGTTTGGCCAGCCTCTGTAAGTTCACAGACGCCTGCAGAGGGGGAGATACTAAGGGACTTCTTTATCGAGGGCATTGGTCATGCGGGAATTTTCCGCAAATTAATTGAGATCAAGGATTTGACCTTGGAAGCGGCGGCGTTGTTAGCTCAAACTTTCATGGCGGGGGAGGAAGAGACGAAAATAATATACGCGCGCAATTCTGCCTCTAACGCGGCGAGGGATCAGGGAGTCAACATCATCAATGCGACTCAGAGCCCTGCGGGCAGGCAGGGGCAGTCCGACACTCCCCAGGCAGCAATAGACCTCAGAGACAATGGCAGGCTGAACGGACATTCACGCCATCACAGTGGACAATGCAGCCCGGGATGGGGCCATTGACACCCACTAATTGGGTACTAAGAGCAGTCAAAGGGACAGTCAGCGCGGACTGACTGGCCATAGTCCCTTTGTTCCCAACAATGGAAACTTTAACTCATGCTGGAGGTGTGGGGGAAACACCCAGCCAGATCTTGCAGATTCCAACAGTTTGTCTGCAGAATCTGCAATCTCAGTGGCCACTTAACTCGAATGTGCAGGAAGCCTGCAACCAGACTAATATATGAGGCGGATGGACCAGAAGAGGGTTCTTTGAGGCAGGATGACTTTTGGGGCAAATCGATGGATGCCGAGGTTCAGCAGGTCCATGCGGCGAATATTCACAGTTCATACACCAAAACGCCACCCATGATGATGAGAGTTTTATTAAACGGTATCCCAGTATGGAGCTGGACACTGGGGCCAGCCAGTCACTCATGGGCGTTCAACAAGTTGAGAAGCTATGGCCACTTAAAGCCAGTCGACCCAAATTAGCACGTGTTGAGACACAATTACGGACTTACACAAAATAAATCATTCCGGTGCTAGGCAGTGCAATGTTGGCTGTCACACACAATGGGTTAGTGAATCGGCTGCCGCTCTGGATTGTCCCGGGCAATGGTCCCGCACTGTTGGGGAGGAGCTGGCTAGCTGAGATGAACTGGAAATTGGGGGATGTTCACGCAATGTCATCTGTGGAGCGAAGTTCATGCTCACAAGTTCTGCAACAATTCGATTCACTATTCCAACCTGGCGTCGGGACTTTCAAAGGCACTAAAGTAGTGATACACATCAGCCCAGACGCCAGGCCAGTGCACCACAAAGCCAGAGCGGTGCCGTATGTGATGCGGGAAAAGATGGAGAGTGAATTGGACCGCTGTTGAGAGAGGGCGTCATCTCGCCTGTTGAATTCAGCGACTGGGCGAGCCCCATTGCTCCCATCCTAAAAGCAGATGGCTCTGTCAGGATCTGTGGCGACTACAAGGCCACCATCAATCGGGTGTCCCGACAAGATCAATACCCGCTCCTGAGAGCGGAGGACCTCTTCGCCACGCTGGCAGGCGGCAAGCTGTCCACCAAGTTGGACCTCACTTCAGCCAATATGACCCAGGAACTGGCCGACGAATCCAAACTACTGACCACCATCACCACGCACAAGGGACTGTTCGTTTATAACAGGTGCCCGTTTGGCATTCAATCAGCTGCCGCGATTTTTCAATGAAAAATAGAAAGCCTGCTCAAATCCATTCCTGGAACAATCGTATTTCAGGACGCTATCCTCATCACGGGTCGAGACACCGAGGAACACCTCCACAACCTGGAGGAGGTGCTACGCCGACTGGACCGGGTAGGCCTGCGACTCAAGAAGTCTAAATGTGTGTTCCTAGCTCCTGAGGTTGAGTTTCTGGGCAGGAGGGTTGCTGCAGATGGGATTCGGCCCATCGAATCCAAAACGGAGGCAGTTCGACGAGCACCCAGGCCCGGCAACACATCGGAGTTGCGGTCATTCCTGGGACTGTTGAACTATTTCGGGAACTTTCTGCCGAACTTGAGCACGTTGTTGGAGCCGCTACACGTGCTCCTGCGTAAGGGTTGCAATTGGTTTTGGGGGGACTGTCAGGAACGGGCTTTTGATCGGGCGCGAAACCTACTTTGTTCAAACAAGTTGTTGACCCTGTACGACCCCTGTAAAAAATTGGTTCTGACATGTGATGCATCGTCCTATGGGGTTGGGTGCGTGTTGCAGCAGGGCAATGCTGAGGGTCAACTACAACCTGTGGCTTATGCCTCCAGGTCGCTCTCCCAAGCAGAACGGGGATATGGGATGGTCGAGAAGGAAGCGCTTGCATGTGTCTATGGTATAAAAAAAAATGCATTAGTAACTCTTCGGTAGGAAGTTTGAATTAGAGACGGACCACAAGCCATTAACATCCCTGTTGTCAGACAGCAAGGCTATCAATGCCAACGCATCAGCTTGCATATAGCGATGGGCTGTCACGCTGGCTGCTTATGACTCCTCCATCCTGCACCGGCCTGGCACTGAGAATTGCGCTGATACACTCAGCAGGCTTCCACTGGCCACCACTGAGATGGTCATGGCTGTCGATGCCTTTGACAGCGCAGGCTCCCCCATTACAGCCCACCAGATCAAAATCTGGACAAACAGAGATCCCCTCCTATCCCTGATTAAGAAATGTGTCCTGACTGGGGATTGGAGGCCCGCACATGGAGCATGCCCTGAGGAGGTCAGACCGTTCCACAGACGGATGGATGAGCTCTCCATCCAAGCCGACTGCCTACTATGGGGCAGCCGGGTAGTTATGCCCCAGAAGGGCAGGGAGGCATTCATCGGGGAACTCCACAGCGAGCACCCAGGCATTGTGCTGATGAAGGCCATTGCCCGGTCACACGTTTGGTGGCCTGGAATTGATTCAGACTTGGAGCACTGTGTTCGCAGGTGCACGATGTGTGCCCAGCTGGGTACTGCCCCCAGGGAGGCCCCGCTCAACCCGTGGCCCTGGCCCACCAGGCCATGGTCACGCATTCATGTTGACTACGTGGGCCCATTCATGGGTAAGGTGTTCCTTATTGTAGTAGATGCGTACTTGAAATGGATCGAGTGCATCATTCTGAATTCATGCATGTCATCCACCACCGTGGAAAGCCTACGTGCGATCTTTGCAACCCATGGCCTGCCGAATATCCTGGTTAGTGATAATGGCCCATGTTTCACGAGCTACGAATTCTGAGAGGTTACGTCGGGCAAATGGCATCAACCATGTCAGGACTGTTCCATTCAAGTCGGCCTCCAATGGCCAGACAGAATGTGCGGTCCAAATCATTAAGCAAGGTATGCTCAGGATTCAAGGACCCTCCCTACAATGCCGCCTATCACGTCTCCTGCTGGCCTATAGATCCCGACCGCACTCACTCACGGGGGTCCCGCCCGCAGAGCTACTAATGAAACGGACACTCAAACCTCGGTTGTCCCTCATTCACCCAGTCCTGACCGACATAGTTGAGGACAAGCGCAAGTCACAAAACGAGTACCATGACCGTAATTCGAGGGGGAGATGTATAGAAATAAATGATCCTGTATTCGTCCTCAATCACGCCATGGGGCCCAAATGGCTTGAGGGCACTGTAATTGACAAAGAGGGGAATAGGGTCATCGTGATAAAACTCAACAATGGCCAGATATGCCGTAAGCATCTGGACCAAGTAAACAAAAGGTTCAGCATCGACACGGAGGAACCTGAAGAAGACCATGAGATGGAGCTCACCACACCGTCAGTGAATGAGCAACAAGAGCAATGAGAGGAATGCACAGTCCCTGCGGTCAGCCCGGACAGGCCGGAATCACCACAGGTGACAGACACTCACGTCAGTGTCCAACAACCAGAGCCCCAACTGCGGCGCTCCACGAGGGAGTGTAGACCACCTGACAGACTAAACCTATGATCCCAATAAGACTTTGGGGGGAGGGTGATGTCATGTATGTAACCACCATGTAACACCACTGTATTACTGTATACACTCAACCTAGATGCACACCTTGACCACAAGGGATGACCTTGTGGGAGACACTCCTTACCTGATCACTCAGGTATAAAGAGGAAGGTCCCACGCAGGGTCATCGTCTTTGGAGTCCTGTGAATAAAGAGTTAAGGGCACAGAGTGACCTTGTCCCCAGAATGTGCCTCGTGTGGTTTCATACTGTAGAGTAAGGACTTTACACATACAATTAGCGGACCCCCAAGAGGAGCTGCTACTGCCGGAGGTGCCTGTGAGTAACATGGAGTTTGCCTAACACCAGGATGTCCAGTGGGGTGAGGCTCACACATCAATGTTGGGCACAACACACACTCAGCCCTAGTTTTACAGTAAAGCCATTTTGTAGATTTTCAGCCCCATTCTTTCCTCATTGGGGTTTCAGTTCTCGAATCCAAAAGAGGTCAATTTTGAAGCAAACAGTCTCTAAGTATCATCCGAGTTACGTTAACATCTGTGAGGCAGAGAGAGAGCGAGAGAAAGGGAGAGAGAGAGTCAGAGAGAGAGAGAGAGAGTCAGAGAGAGAGAGACCGAGAGAGAGAGAAAGGGAGAAAGAGAGAGAGAGAGTCAGAGAGAGAGAGAGAGACCGAGAGAAAGGGAGAGAGAGAGAGAGAGAGAGAGAGAAAGGGCGAGAGAGAGAAAGGGAGAGAAAGTGAAAGGGAGACAGAGACAGAGAGAGAGAGAGACAGAGAGAGAAAGGGAGAGAGAGAGAGAGTCAGAGAGAGAGAGAGACCAAGAGAGAGAGAAAGGGAGAGAGATAGAGAAAGAGAAAGAGACAGAGAGAGAGGGAGCATGAGAAGGGGAGAGAGAGAGAGGGAGAGAAAGGGAAAGACAGAGAGAGAGGCAGAGAGAGAGAGAGAGACAGAGAGAGAGGCAGAGAGAGAGAGATAGAGAGAGAGAGAGAGAGACAGAGAGAGAGGCAGAGAGAGAGAGATGGAGAGAGAGAGAGAGAGAGAAATGGAGAAACAGAGAGAGAGCAGAGAGAGAGGCGGCGGCAGTCCGAGAGGCGGGTATGCGTGGTGTCGGAGCGGCCTATAAAGGCGGAGCTTGTGCAGCTACAGCGGGGAGAGAAGGCTAAAAGAAGTAGAAAGAAATCAAAAGGTGACGTCACAGCCAAGGGGGTAAGTGATTGGCTGGTGATTGGTGAGTCGCTTTTCTTTTTATTTTTTATAACAGTCAGTAACCTGTAACAGTGTTGTCACCAATTTAAGTGTATCTAAGGGTTAAGACATGGCAGGAGAGCTCGGTCACGTGATATGCTCCTCCTGTACCATGTGGGAACTCAGGGACGACTCCAGTGTCCCTGACGACTACGTGTGCGGGAAATGTATCCGCCTCCAGTTCCTGATGGTCCACATTATGGAATTGGAGCTGAGGGTGGATTCACTCTGGAGCATCCACGATGCTGAGAATGACGTGAGTAGCACGTGTAGTGAGTTGGTCTTACCGCAGGGAAAGGGTCCACAGCCAGCTAGGGAATGGAAGACCAGCAGGACGAGCAGTACAAGGAAGGTAGTGCAGGGGTCCCCTGTGGTCATCCCCCTGCAAAACAGATACACCGCTTTGAGTACTGTTGAGGGGGATGACTCATCGGGCGAGGGCAGCAGCAGCCAAGTTCATGGCACCGTGGCTGGCTCTGCTGCACAGGAGGGCAGGAAAAAGAGTGGGAAAGCGATAGTGATAGGGGATTCGATTGTGAGGGGAATAGATAGGCGTTTCTGCGCCCGCAATCAAGACTCCAAATAATAACTTCACGGTGGGGCGGGCAATAATCAAGGGAATAATGGAGGCATGTGAAAAAGGAACGGCAGTAGTCATGGGGGATTTTAACCTACATATCGATTGGTCAACTCAAATCGCATGGGGTAGCCTGGAGGAGGAATTCATAGAATGCATACGGGATTGTTTCTTAGAACAGTATGTAACAGAACCTACAAGGGAGCAAGCTATCTTAGATCTGGTCCTGTGTAATGAGACAGGAAAAATAAATGATCTCCTAGCAAAAGATCCTCTCGGAACAAGTGATCACAGTATGGTTGAATTTGTAACACAGATTGAGGGTGAGGAAGTTGTGTCAGAAACGAGCGTACTATACTTAAACAAAGGGGACTACAGTGGGATGAGGGCAGAGTTGGCTAAAGTAGACTGAAACACAGACTAAACGGTGGCACAATTGAGGAACAGTGGAGGACTTTTAAGGAGCTCTATCATTGTGCGCAACAAAAATATATTCCAGTGAAAAAGAAGGGCGGTAAGAGAAGGGATAACCAGCCATGGATAACTAAGGAAATAAAGGAGAGTATCAAATCAAAGACCAATGTGTATAAGGTGGCCAAGGTTAGTGGGAAACTAGAGGATTGGGAAAATTTTAAACAACAGCAAAGAATGACTAAAAAAGCAATAAAGAAAGGAAAGATAGATTTCGAAGGTAAACTTGCGCAAAACATAAAAACAGATAGTAAAAGCTTTTACAGATATATAAAATGGAAAAGAATGATGAAAGTAAATGTTGGTCCCTTAGAAGATGAGAAGGGGGATTCAATAATGGGAAATGTGGAAATGGCTGAGACCTTAAACAATTATTTTGCTTCGGTCTTCACAGTGGAAGACACAAAAACCATGCCAAAAATTGCTGGTCACCGGAATGTGGGAAGGGAGGACCTTGAGACAATCACTATCACTAGGTGGGTAGTGCTGGACAGGCTAATGGGACTCAAGGTAGACAAGTCCCCAGGTCCTGATGAAATGCATCCCAGGGTATTAAAAGAGATGGCAGAAGTTAAAGCAGATGCATTCGTTATAATCGACCAAAATTCTCTGGACTCTGGGGAGGTACCAGCGGATTGGAAAGCAGCAAATGTAACGCCTCTGTTTAAAAAAGGGGACAGACAAAAGGCAGGTAACTATAGGCCGGTTAGTTTAACATCTGTAGTGGGGAAAATGCTTGAAACTATCATTAAGGATGAAATAGCGGGACATCTGGATATGAATAGCGCAATCAAGCAGACGCAACATGGATTCATGAAGGGGAAATCATGTTTAACTAATTTACGAGAATTCTTTGAGGATATAACGAGCATGTTGGATAGAGGTGTACCGATGGATGTGGTGTATTTAGGTTTCCAAAAGGCACTCGATAAGGTGCCACACATAAGGTTACTGCAGAAGATAAAGGTATGCGGAGTTAGAGGAAATGTATTAGCATGGATCGAGAATTGGCTGGCTAACAGAAAGCAGAGAGTCGGGATAAATGGGTCCTTTTCGAGTTGGAAATCGGTGGTTAGTGGTGTGCCACAGGGATCGGTGCTGGGACCACAACTGTTTACAATATGCATAGATGACCTGAAAGAGGGGACAGAGTGTAGTGTAACAAAATTTGCAGATGACACTAAGATTAGTGGGAAAGCGGGTTGTGTAGAGGACACAGAGAGGCTGCAAAGAGATTTAGATAGGTTAAGCGAATGGGCTAAGGTTTGGCAGATGGAATACAATGTCGGAAAATGTGAGGTCATCCACCTTGGGAAAAAAAGCAGTAAAAGGGAATATTATTTGAATGGGGAGAAATTACAACATGCTGCGGTGCAGAGGGACCTGGGGGGTCCTTGTGCATGAATCCCAAAAAGTTAGTTTGCAGGTGCAGCAGGTAATCAGGAAGGCGAATGGAATGTTGGCCTTCATTGCGAGAGGGATGGAGTACAAAAGCAGGGAGGTCCTGCTGCAACTGTATAGGGTATTGGTAAGGCCGCACCTGGAGTACTGCGTGCAGTTTTGGTCACCTTACTTAAGCAAGGATATACTGGCTTTGGAGGGGGTACAGAGACGATTCACTAGGCTGATTCCGGAGGTGAGGGGGTTACCTTATGATGATAGATTGAGTAGACTGGGTCTTTACTTGTTGGAGTTCAGAAGGATGAGGGGTGATCTTATAGAAACATTTAAAATCATGAAATGGATAGACAAGATAGAGGCAGAGAGGTTGTTTCCACTGGTATGGGAGGCTAGAACTAGGGGGCACAGCCTCAAAATATGGGGGAGCCAATTTAAAACCTAGCCGAGAAGGAATTTCTTCTCCCAGAGGGTTGTGAATCTGTGGAATTCTCTGCCCAAGGAAGCAGTTGAGGCTAGCTCATTGAATGTATTCAAGTCACAGATCGATAGATTTTTAACCAATAAGGGAATTAAGAGTTACGGGGAGAGGGCAGGTAAGTGGTGCTGAGTCCACGGCCAGATCAGCCATGATCTTATTGAATGGCTCAGGCTCGAGGGGCTAGATGGCCTACTCCTGTTCCTAATTCTTATGTTCTTATGTTTATGTTCTTATGAGAGAGAGAGAGTGAAAGGGAGACAGAGAGAGAGAGACAGAGAGAGAAAGGGAGACAGGGAGAGAGACAGAGAGAGAGAGAGAGAGAAAGGGAGAGAGAGAAAGGGAGAGAGACAGAGAGAGAGAGAAAGAGAGAGTTAGTGAGAGAGGCAGAGAGAGAGAGAGAAATTGAGACAGAGAGGGAGAGACAGAGTGAGACAGAGAGAGAGAGACAGAGAGAGAGCGTGAGAAAGGGAGAGAGAGGCAGAGAGAGAGAGAAATGAAGAGAGACCGAGAGATAGACAGAGAGTGAGAAAGGGAGAGAGAGACAAAGAGAAAGGGAGAGAGACAGAAAGGGAGAGAGACAGAAAGGGAGAGAGAGAGAGACGGAGGGAGAAAGAGAAAGGGAGAGAGAGAGAGACAAAGGGAGAGAGAGAGACAGAGAGAGAGAGGGAAAGAGAGAAAGGGAGAGAGACAGAGAGAGAGAGAAAGGGAGAGATAGAGAGAGAGGCAGAGAGAGAGAGAGAAATGGAGACAGAGAGAGAGAGACAGAGTGAGACAGAGAGAGAGACAGAGAGAGAGCGTGAGAAAGGGAGAGACCGAGCGAGAGACAGAGAGTGAGAAAGGGAGAGAGAGACAAAGAGAAAGGGAGAGAGACAGAGAGGGTGAGAGAGATAGAGAAAGAGAGGGAGAGAGAGAAAGGGAGAGAGAGAAACAGAGACAGAGAGAGTGAGAGACAGAGAGAGAAAAGGAGAGAGACAGAGAGAGCGAGAGAGAGAGAGAGAACATAGAGAGAGAGTACAGAGAGAGAAAATACACAGAGAGAGAACATAGAGAGAGAGAGAGAGTACAGAGAGAGAAAGACAGAGAGAGAAAGTGAGAAAGTGAGAGAGACAGAGAGAGAAAGAGAGAGAGAGAGGGAGAGGGAGAGAAAGAGAGAGAGAGACAAAGATGGAAGAGAGAGGGGAGATATAACTCACACATTATCCTGACTTGGACATGTACTGCAGCTCCGTGACCATCACTGAGGCCGAATGGTGGAATTCTACAGCCTGCCCCACTGTGTGAGCTCCCCCCACCCCCGACCCACAGGGTCCGCAGTGGTTCAGGAAGGTCACACTGCTTGCCCAGGGCGGCTAGGGTTGGGCAATAACTGAGGCCATTTCAGCATCGCCCACATCCTGAGAACAAATGTAAAATATGTACTTACTGGTTACATTCAGCTGGGTCCCACTCCCGTACACATTTGACCAGATGTTACAGTAATAGACGGTTGCATCTTCGAATCGAACTTTTGCGATTGTTAGAATGGCTATGTTCTTGGAGATGTTTCTGGTAGATTGAAAATTGTCCATTAAACCATTGTCCATCACCACAGAACCATCAGCACGGTGTGTTAGAAACCGGTGGAACCCTTGGGTACTGCGCCGGTACCAATGTAGATCGGCAGGGCCCAATTCGGTATTCTGTACCGAGCACGGTAACTGAGCAGTTTCACCCTCCATGGTATGTTTCATTTCCGGCTGAATAAGTTTGGGAAACCTCTCACCTTTAAGGGAAAAAAATAGCAAAAACTCAAAATCAGTCGACAGGTTGCAACAGGTCCTGAGTGTCTAACGGGCCGAGGCAGCACTCGTTCGATATTTCATCGA
Organism: Pristiophorus japonicus; assembly: GCF_044704955.1. Classification (NCBI taxonomy): domain Eukaryota; kingdom Metazoa; phylum Chordata; class Chondrichthyes; family Pristiophoridae; genus Pristiophorus; species Pristiophorus japonicus. Next base: position 1,012,083 of record NC_091985.1, on the reverse strand, counting down.
GAGAACAGTCCACTGCACTGCTGTGTACAATAAATGGTCAGGAATTAAACAGAGATTCACGGTTAACCCAGTGAACAACAGTCAATGTGGATTCACAGGGGGAGATCCTGTCTGATCAACCTCCTCGGTTCATTGAGGAAGCATTATCCCAAGTGCACTGTGATAAGCCAGTAGTGTCAGCTGTGGCTCACTGGGCAGCTCCCTCGTCTCTGGTGTCAGAAGGTTGTGGGTTCCAGTCCCACTCCAGGGACTTGAGCACATAAATCTAGGCTGACACTCCAGTGCAGTGCTGAGGGAGCGCCGTACTGTCAGAGGTGCCGTCTTTTGGATGAGACCTTAAACTGAGGCCCGTCTGCTCTCTCAGGTGGATGTAAAATATCCCACGGCACTATTTCGAAGAAGAGCAGGGGAGTTATCCCTGGTGTCCTCGGGCCAAGATTCATCCCTCAATCAACATAACAAGAACAGATGATCTGGTCATTGTGGGAGCTTGCTGTGCACAAATTGGCAGCTGCCTTTCCTACATTACAACAGTGACTACACTCCAAAAGTACTTAATTGCCTGTAAAGCTCATTGAAACGTCGGGTGATTGTGAAAGGCGCTATATGAATGCAAGTCTTTCTTTCTTTCTGAGCCCCGTGATGTGATGCAATTAGATTTCCAAAAGACATCTGACAACGTTCTACATGAAAGGCTTTAGTTACACTGTGGGGTTCAAAGTTCAACACGGGTATCAATCCGAAATTGGATCAATGATGGAAAACATTAGGATTCTGTCAGCAGGGGTGGTTACCGAGCGGGATGCCCCAGGAATTAGTGCTGGGACCACGACTGCTTCTTAAGAATATAAGAAATAGTGGCAGGAGTAGGCCATACATCCCCTCGAGCCTGCTCCGCCATTTAATACGATCATGGCTGATCCGATCATGGACTCAGCTCCACTTCCCCGCCCACTCCCCATAACCCCTTATCAGTTAAGAAACTATCTATTTCTGTCTTAAATCTACTCAATGACCCAGCTTCCACAGATTTACAATCCTCTGTGGTAGAGAATTTCTCAGGTTCACCACCCTCTGAGTGAAAAAATGTCTCCTCATCTCAGTTTTAAATGGGCGGCCCCTTATTCTAAGATCATGCCCCCTCTAGTTCTAGTCTCCCCTATCAGTGGAAACATCCTCTCTGCATCCACCTTGTCAAGCCCCCTCATAATCTTATACGTTTCAATAAGATCACCTCTCATTCTTCTGAATTCCAATGAGTAGAGGCCCAATCTACTCAACCTTTTGTCATAAGTCAACCCCCTCATCTCCGGAATCAACCGAGTGAACCTTCTCTGAACTGGCTCCAAATCAAACATATCCTTTCGTAAATATGGAAACTGTCATGTATCTTACATTATTATATATAACTGTATCCTAACATGCTATACATGACTGTAATAAGATATGACCTGTAACCACCAGCATACCTTACCACCAGCGGTGCACTTGCAAGAGACAGGTATATAAGGACATGTCTCAGGCAAGTGCAGCATTCCAGAGCTGTGAAATAAAGGTTCAGGTCCAGAGTGACCTTGACTTCACTACATGCCTCGTGTGAATCTGCACTGAGGGGACAGGACTTTACAGTGGCGACGAGTTACGGGATTACAGAATCCACAGAATGGCGAACAACGGATCAGATGAAAAGTACAATGCGGGAGACAATTGGGAGGACTTTATACCAAGGGTCCAGCAAAGCTTTGTAACCAAAGACTGGTTAGGCGACGATAAGGCAGACAAGAGAAGAGCCCATCTCTTGACCAGCTGTGGCTCGAATACATACGCTTTAATGAAGGATCTGTTGGCACCCGAGAAACCAGCAAGTAAGTCGTTTGAAGAATTGAGCACACTGGTAAGAGACCACCTGAAGCCAGCGAGCAGCCTACACATGGCCAGACACAGGTTCTACAACTACAGACACTGTGTGGGCTAGAGCATACCCGACTTCGTGGCGGAACTTCGGAGGTTGGCTAGTTTATGTGAGTTCTCCGATGAACTGAGGAGAGAAATGCTGAGAGACTTTTTCATTGAAGGAATAGGCCACGCAGGCATATTCCGATAGTTCATAGAGACCAAGAACCTGACCTTAGAGGCAGCAGCACTGGTTGCACAGACATTCTTGGTAGGGGAAGAAGAAACGAGGTTGATTTACAATGCAGGTACGACAACTAACGAAATAACGGAACAAGAAGTTCACAGCACTAAACAAGCTGCTACCCCCACACACAGACAAAACCAGGAGAACAGGCTCTCGACAGCAGGCAGAAGCCATCAAGGGCCACAGGAACGGCCTTTCACACCTCATCAACCCACAATGCGAGCAATCAACTACAAATCAAGAGAATCTCAAGAGAGATCAGCCAGACGCAGCTCATTCTTTGGAAACTCTTTGAACAATGGAACAGGTCTGTGCTGGAGGTGTGGGGGTGGGCACTCGGCAAGGGGATGTCGATTTCAGCAGGCTGTTTGCAGAAATTGTGAATATACAGGGCATTTGGCCCGCATGTGCAAAAAAACGGCAGCTCGGCTGGTATACGAATCGGATGGGTCGGAAAGCGGACCAGAAGATGGTGGGGACAGTACTCAGGACACCGGTGTACAGCAGGTCAACACGATCAATGGCCGCTGCTCCTACAACAGGACGCTTCCTATAATGATGAGGGTCCTACTCAACGGGATATCTGTCAACATGGAGCTGGATACGGGAGCGAGTCAATCTCTCATGGGCGCTCAACAATTTGAACAACTGTGGCTGCATAACAGAGACAGACCAAAACTCACAAGGGTCGACATCAAACTAAGGACCGATACCAAAGAAATCGTACCAGTCCTCGGCAGCGCCATGCTCTCTGTCATACACAAAGGGACAGTGAACCGACTTCCCCTGTGGATTGTCCCCGGAGACCCCCCAGCACTGCTGGGGAGAAGCTGGCTGGCAAAACTAAACTGGAAATGGGATGATGTCCATGCCATGGCATTAGAGGAACGGACCTCCTGCTCAACAGTTATAAAGCGATTTGTACATCTCTTTCAGCCAGGTGTGGGCATCTCTTTCGGCCAGGTGTGGGCACTTTCCAAGGGGCCAAAGTCAATATCTACATCACACAGGATGCTAGACCGGTCCATCACAAGGCCAGAGCTGTACCGTATGTGATGAGGGAAAATATTGAACACGAACTTGACAGGCTTCTGCGGGAAGGCATTATATCACCTGTGGAATTTAGCGACTGGGCAAGTCCCATCGTCCCAGTCATGAAGCCTGATGGATTCGTACGAATCTGTGGGGACTACAAATCTACCATAAACAGAGTCTCCCTACAGGACCAGTACCCGCTGCCCAGAGTGGAGGAATTATTTGCCACGTTGGCTGGAGGTAAACTTTTCTCAAAATTAGACCTCACATCTGCGTATATGACGCATGAATTGACCGAGGAATCCAAGCTACTCACCACCATCAACACACATCGAGGCCTTTTCATGTACAATCGATGCCCATTCGGCATCAGGTCGGCAGCTGCCATATTCCAGCGCAACATGGAGAGTCTGCTCAAGTCCATCCCGGGGACGGTTGTATTTCAAGATGACATACTTATCACGGGCAGGGACACCGACTCCCATCTCCGTAATTTGGAGGAAGTACAAAAGCGATTGGATCAGGTAGGCCGACGAGTCAAGAAATCCAAGTGCCTGTTTCTCGCACCTGAGGTTGAATTTTTGGGCAGCAGGATTTCCGCTGATGGAATCCGCCCAACAGAGTACAAAACAGAAGCAATTCACCTGGCGCTCAGGCCCCGGAATGTCTCAGAACTGCGCGCCTTTCTCGGGCTACTCAATTACTTTGGGAACTTTATGCAGAACTTAAGCACGCTGCTGGAGCTTCTCCACATGCTACTCAGGAAGGGGTGTGATTCGTTTTGGGGGAACGCCCAGGAACACGCCTTCAATAAGGCACGCAACCTTCTGTGTTCCAACAGTGTTTTGACTTTCTTTGATCCAGGTAAAAAGCTAGTTCTCACATGCGATGCGTCAGCGTATGGGGTCGGGTGCGTTTTGCAACATGTCAATAGTGCGGGCAAATTACAATCCATAGCTTATGCCTTCAGGTCACTTTCGCGGTCGGAGCGCGGGTCGGAATGGTAGAGAAGGAGGCGCTCGCGTGCGTGTATGGTGTCAAAAACATGCACCAATACATTTTCGGGGCCAAGTTCGCGTTAGAAACCGACCACAAGCCTCTCACGTCCCTCCTATCCGAGAGCAAGGCAATAAACGCCAACGCCTCAGCGCGAATTCAACGGTGGGCACTCATGCTGGCGTCCTACGACTATATCATAAGGCACAGACCAGGCACAGACAACTGTGCCGACGCGCTCAGCAGGCTACCCCTGGTGACCACGGAAGGGTCTGACGAACAGGACTGTGAGATAGTCATGGCAATCAATGCCTTTGAGTCCACAGGTTCGCCCATGACGGCTCACCAAATCAGAGCCTGGACGGCCAGCGACCCCACGTTATCCTTCGTAAAAAGATGTGTCCTAACCGGTGACTGGGCAGAGGCTCGCGATGCCTTCCCCAAGGAATTAAAACCCTTTCACAGGTGCATGCATGAGCTATCACTACAAGCAGACTGCCTGATGTGGGGCAGCCGAGTAGTCATGCCTCTGCGAGGCAGAGAGGCATTTGTCCGGGAGCTCCACCGTGAGCACCCGGGGATCGTTCTCATGAAGGCCACAGCCAGATCCCACGTCTGGTGGCCTGGTATTGACGCGGACTTGGAGCTTTGCGTCCGAAGGTGCACCATTTGTGCCCAACTCAGCAATGCCCCCAGGGAGGCTCCACTGAGCCCCTGGCCCTGGCCTACCAAACCGTGGTCGCGGGTGCATGTAGACTATGCGGGCCCATTCATGGGCAAAATGTTCCTCGTAGTTGTAGATGCATTTTCAAAGTGGATTGAATGCACCATTTTAAACTCGAGCACAACCTCCACCACTGTGGAGAGCCTCGCAACCATGTTTGCAACGCACGGAATCCCTGACATATTGGTCAGTGACAATGGTCCGTGCTTCACCAGCGCAGAATTCCAAGACTTTATAATTGACCACGGCATAAATCATGTCAAGACGGCACCGTTCAAGCCGGCCTCCAACGGCCAGGCGGAGAGAGCAGTGCAAATCATTAAACAAGGCATGCTTAAAATCCAAGGTCCCACGCTGCAGGGTCGCCTGTCTTGACTGCTGCTGGCATACAGATCTCGTCCGCACTCACTGACTGGGATCCCCCCCGCGCAACTGTTGATGAAAAGGACTTTAAAAACAAGGCTCTCAGTAATCCTCCCAGACATGCACGAAATCGTTGAGCAAAACGCTGTAAGCTGACTGAGTACCATGACAGAAATTCGAGGGGGAGATGGAATGAGATAGGGGACAAAGTGTTTGTACTAAACTATGGCAGGGGTCCCAAATGGCTTGCAGGGACAGTAACGGGCAAGGAAGGGAAATAGGCTACTGGTAGTACAAATGGACAATGGCAAAACCTGCCAGAGGCATGTAGACCAAGTCAAAAGCAGATTTACCAACAACACTGCGGAACCAAAGGCAGACTACAATATGGAACTCGCACCACACCTGGTGGACAGACAGCGGGAACAACCTGAGGAAAGGGCAATCCCAATAGACAGCCCAGGCGAATCAACAACAATCACACCAATCGAAACAGACAGCCCAGGCGAGATACCAGCAACCACACCCAAAGAAAAACAGACACCAAGGCAAACAACTGAACCACAACTCAGATGCTCCATGCGAGAGCGTAGACCACCTGAGAGACTGAACCTATAAAGACAATAAGACCTTGGGGGAGGGTGATGTCATGTATCTTACATTATTATATATAACTGTATCCTAACATTCTATACATGACTGTAATAAGATATGACATGTAACCACCAGCATACCTTACCACCAGGGGTGCACTTGCAAGAGACAGGTATATAAGGACAGGTCTCAGGCAAGAGCAGCATTCCAGAGTTGTGAAATAAAGGTGCAGGTCCAGAGTGACCTTGACTTCACTACATGCCTCGTGTGAATCTATACTGAGGGGACAGGACTTTACAGAAACCAAAACTGCACGCAGTATTCCAGGTGTAGCCTCACCAATACCCTGTATAACTGCAGCAAGACTTTTTCTCCATTTAAATAATAACTTGCTCTTCGATTTTTTTTCTGCCAAAGTGCATGACCTCACACTTTCCAACATTATACTCCATCTGCCAAATTTTTGCCCATTCACTTAGCCTGTCTATCTCCTTTTGCAGGGTTTTTGTGTCCTCCTCACACATTGCTTTTCCTCCCATCTTTGTATCGTCAGCAAAATTGGCTACATTACACTCAGTCCCTTCTTCCAAGTCGTTAATATAGATTGTAAATAGTTGGGGTCCCAGCACTGATCCCTGCGGCAACCCACTCGTTACTGGTTGCCAACCCGAGAATGAACCATTTATCCCGACTCTCCGTTTTCTGTTAGTGAGCCAATCCTCTATCCATGCTAATATATTACTCCCAATCCCGTGAACTTTTATCTTGTGCAGTAACCTTTTATGTGGCACCTTGTCAAATGCCTTCTGGAAGTCCAAATACACCACATCCACTGGTTCCCCTTTATCCACCCTGTTCGTTACATCCTCAAAGAATTCCAGCAAATTTGTCAAACATGACTTCCCTTCACAAATCCATGCTGACTCTGCCTGACCAAATTATGCTTTTCCAAATGTCCTGCTACTGCTTCTTTAATAATGGACTCCAACATTTTCCTAACCACAGATGTTAGGCTCACTGGTCTATAGCCTATCGATTCTGGATCAGTTCCTATGGACTGGAGGGTAGCTAATGTAACACCACTGTTTAAAAAAGGAGGGAGAGAGAAAGCGGGTAATTATAGACCGGTTAGCCTGACATCAGTAGTGGGGAAAATGTTGGAATCAATTATTAAAGATGAAATAGCAGCACATTTGGAAAGCAGTGACAGGATCGGTCGAAGTCAGCATGGATTTATGAAAGGGAAACCATGCTTGATAAATCTTCTGGAATTTTTTGAGGATGTCACTAGTAGAGTGGACAAGGGAGAACCAGTGGATGTGGTGTATTTGGACTTTCAAAAGGCTTTTGAAAAGGTCCCACACAAGAGATTGGTGTGCAAAATTAAAGCACATGGTATTGGGAGTAATGTACTGACATGGATAGAGAACTGGTTGGCAGACAGGAAGCAGAGAGTCGGAATAAAGGGGTCCTTTTCAGAATGGCAGGCAGTGACTAGTGGGGTGCCGCAGGGTTCAATGCTGGGACCCCAGCTTTTACAATATATATTAATGATTTAGATGAAGGAATTGAGTGTAATATCTCCAAGTTTGAAGATGACACTAAACTGGGTGGCTGTGTGAGCTGTGAGAAGGATGCTAAGAGGCTGCAGGTTGACTTGGACAGGTTAGGTGAGTGGGCAAATGGATGGCAGATGCAGTATAATGTGGATAAATGTGAGGTTATCCACTTTGGGGGCAAAAACACAAAGGCAGAATATTATCTGAATGGCGGCAGATTAGGAAAAGGGGAGGTGCAACGAGACTTGGGTGTCATAGTTCATCAATCATTGAAAGTTGGCATGCAGGTACAGCAGACGGTGAAGAAGGCAAATGGTATGTTGGCCTTCATAGCTTGGGGTTTTGAGTATAGGAGCAGGGAGGTCTTACTGCAGTTGTACAGGGCCTTAGTGAGGCCTCACCTGGAATATTGTGTGCAGTTTTGGTCTCTTAATCTGAGGAAGGACATTCTTGCTATTGAGGGAGTGCAGCGAAGGTTCACCAGACTGATTCCCGGGATGGCTAGACTGACATATGAGGAGAGACTGGATCGACTGAGCCTGTATTCACTGGAGTTTAGAAGGATGAGAGGGGATCTCATAGAAACATATAAAATTCTGACGGGACTGGACAGGTTAGATGCAGGAAGAATGTTCTCGATGTTGGGGAAGTCCAGAACCAGGGGATACAGATATGGGGTAGGCCATTTAGGACTGAGATGAGGAGAAACTTCTTCACTCAGAGAGTTGTTAACCTGTGGAATTCCTTACTGCACTACTGCAGAGAGTTGTTGATGCCAGTTCATTGGATATATTCAAGAGGGAGTTAGATATGGCCCTTACGGCTAAAGGGATCAAGGGGTATGGAGAGAAAGCAGGAAAGGGGTACTGAGGTGAATGATCAGCCATGATCTTATTGAATGGAGGTGCAGGCTCGAAGGGCCGAATGGCCTACTCCTGCACCTATTTTCTATGTTTCTATGTTTCTATGTTAGTGTCCTCTACCGTAAAGACTGATACAAAATATTTGTTCAGAGTTTCTGCCATCTCCATGTTCCCCATTATTAATTCCCCGGTCTTGTCCTCTAAGGGACCAACATTTACTTTTGCCACTCTTTTCTTTTTATATACCAATAGAAACTCTTGCTATCTGTTTTTATATTTCATGCCACTTTACTATCAAAGTCAATCTTCCCTTTCCTAATCATTTTTTTAGTCATTCTTTGCTGGCTTTTAAAAGCTTCCCAATCTTCTGTCCTCCCACTAGTTTTGCCCACTTTGTGTGCCCTTGTTTTTAATTGGATACCGTCCTTTATTTCTTTAGTTAGCCACAGATCGCTATCTTTTCTCATGCACCCTTTCCTCCTCACTAGAATATACTTTTCTTGAGAGTTGTGAAATATCTCCTTAAACTCAATGCAAAGTGATGAAGTTTGCAGATTGCACTAAAGTGGGAGAGAGAGTGCAATTGGAGGAGGCCGCTCAGAATGAGTTCGATAAGTACCTTCTGTTGCCTGGGCCCCAAGCTCTGGGACTCCCTCCCTGAAGCTCTCTTCACCTCTCTACCTCTCTTTCCTACTTTAAACAAAACTATGCCCCGTCGTAATAGACCCCTCCACCAGGATCTATTCCCAATGGTGGAGGGGTCTATTATGAGGGGGCATAGTTTTAAGGTGGTTGGTGGAAGGTTTAGAGGGGATTTGAGGGGGGGGCTTCTTTACGCAGAGGGTTGTGGGGATCTGGAACTCGCTGCCTGGAAGAGTGGTGGATGCAGAAACCCTCACCACTTTTAAGAGATGGTTGGATGGGCACTTAAAGTGCAGTAACCTGCAGGGTTACGGACCTAGAGCTGGTAATTGGGATTAGACTGGATGACCTTTTGTTGGATGGAGCAGATATAATGGTAAGTACTGCAGGGAATCGAATACGGCCAGGGTGATCTCCTGGACTAGTGTCGATCGCCTGGATGGATCGGAGAGGAATCCTCCCAGATTTTTTTTCTCCCTAAATTGGCCTAGGTGTTTATCTGGTTTTTGTCTCTCCCAGGAGATCCCATGGCTCCGGTTGGGATGGAGTGTAGAATGTTTCAGTATAAGGTGTGTCGCAGTTGTGTGAGGCGGATTGGTTGGGGCTGGGTGCTCTTTGCCTTTCCGTCATTGTTCATAGGTTTATGTGTAACCTTCAGGACTGCTGACCGAGGGCCGTGAGGCTCTTTATCGGTCGGCGCGGACACGATGGGCCGGAATGGCCTCCTTCTGCACGGTAAATTTCTCTGTTTCTATGTTTAAGATGCTCCTTCAAACCTACTTCTTTGAGTGAGCTTTTGGTCATCTGCCGTAATTTCTTCTTATGTGACTCGGTGTGAAATTTATTTGTTTTGTCTTAAAACACTCGTGCGAAGTGCCTTGAGATGTTTTACTACGTTAAAGGCGCTATATAAATACACGTTGCTATTGTTATTGTTGTTGATAAAATGTTTAAGTGGGCAGAGCAATGGCGGATGAAATTTTAATGCAAACAAGTGTAACGTGCTCGACACAGGAAGGGGGAATGGGACACACGTACTCCGTGAACGGGGTTGAAACCACTGAGGATGAAGTTGAAACCAAACCAAACGGTGCAGGGCATCAACAGAGCCCACAGAATGTGGGACTACACAGACAATCAGTCCGATGGAGCTATGACCAAGCTCTACACAACATCACAACGTATTTCAGATGGAGTTCACCGTGGGAAAATGCCAGGTCGTAGACTTTGGACCTCAGAAAGATAGATCAGAATATTTTCTTCATGGCGAGAGTCTTCAAAATTACAACTGACCTGCAGCAGAGGAGGGGCGGGGGACAGAGACTTCCCTTTGTGTGAAGAAGTGCTTCCTGACTTCACTCTGTAAGAATTCGGTGAAAACACACGTTTGGATTGAAGTTTTGGACTTTGCTTGGACATATTTTCTGTTACTGCAGAAGAGCAGACAGCTGAAGTGGGACAGGTCCAAGCATGAGCCACAGCAATACACATCAGCTGGGCGGGGATGGGTCAATGGCTGAAAGCAGGAACGACATGGTTGATGGGAACCCATCAATGAGACATTAAGTAAAGGGTCCGATATTCAGGCCATCGAAAGACAAAGGAAACAATGTGGCCACCCAGACTTTTCGAAGCCAGACCCACAGGAAGTAGCCCAGTAACAAAGGGACAGGCTGGAGATGTATCTTGCTTTTCAGTTGTACTGCCTCAGGCGAAAAGGACAGTTGAATTTTGGCAAGAGAAGCAGCGTTTTGCAGGTATAAGAGACGGCAGTTGGCAGCCATCTCTCTCTCTCCCTCTCCCCTCTTCTACGCCTGCTTGCTTCGTTCAACGCACAAGGACTGAGCACTCCATCTGGGATAGAGAGAAGAAACATCATCTACGAGCAAAGAGAGCCTTGCAACTTCGAAGGGGAAGCTGACCTTGAGACTGGACTTGAATACCACAGATTGGTACAGAACCACAAGACACGCCTCATCAGGAGAAGCAGCGAGTAAGCCAGAGGGGTAATTGGTGAGCATTTATCCCAGCCCACACATCTTTAGGACCACCGCATAGTGCGAAAGGGTGTCGTGTGCCCCAGCCAAGCCTTAGGGGTTTAGTGGGAAGGTTTTTTGCAAGCATCATAAGTGTACGCATATTCTGTTGGACAGATTCGGTGGCGTGCTTTTGAATCAGAGGTGTTTTAGACGTGGGTACTTCGCGTTAGGGGCCTGTTCAGATGGGCCAGACTGTGTGCTGTGCTGTGTTTGTTTGTTTTACGCCAGCAGGGTGTGTTTTACTGGGTGCAGGTGTGTGCTTTAACTTGAATAAATGCATTGTGACCGAAAGATCTGTCTATGACTGTGTATTTCTGTTCACCAGTATAATTCCGGTGTCTGGAACTGTTGTAAGGGGGGTGATTCTAAACCACCAAGGGCAAAACCACTCACAGAATCTGGTGACCATGGCAGGACTCCGGTATGAGTGAACAGACAGTTATGGGAGATCTCAACGTCAAGAGATCGGCAATGGATTTCCTCCTATGTATTCGGCAAAGTTAATGTAACACAGCAGTGGGTGTTAGACCTGTTGCGGGCTGAGAGTCCATAGGACAGAGCTGAAGAGTGGACAGGGGGTAAGGAGCACAGACAGGCAAAAGAAAAGACCATTTGGCTCCTGAGTTTGCAGAAGCAAGTGCAGCTGTTCAGGGAGCAGGTTGGTAAGCTTAAGGCAGAGCTCCAGGAGTCCGAGGAGCAGTCAGCCGCGAGGGCCACAGGGGGGAACAGATTAGTGGATGAGTTACGTGAAGAGAGGTAGGAAAGGCGGACTCAGGAGGAAGCCTCCCGTAGCACCGGGGAGTCCCTGAAATGCCAGGTCACCGAGGCCAAGCTCAGCGAGCAGGCTGTACGGGAGGAGAACGCCCGCTTAACGGGTAAAGTTGATGGGCTGGAGGGGTAACTGGGAGATATTAAGATAGCTTACAGGGTAGCTAGCAGTAGGAGGTTTGAGATTGGGAATCACGGGCCCTGCCAAGCAAAAATCCAAAGTTTGACTCAAGCTCTTGCCAAAGCTAGAGGCCATGGTTTGCTTGATAGCCCCGAGGGAAGCTCGGGTGGACTGGGATGAGGAAGGAGAAGATAGCGAGGATTGGGGACAGGATAGGGATGTCCGACCACCGCTTGAAGTGCCAAAGGGACCGATGTGGCTCATACGGCAGCAGAAGTTTGGCCCGCCCGTAGACGGCGCGGGTCAGGGCGCGCTGCAAAGCGGTTTCATGGTTCCATTCACCACCCTGCAGCTGCAGAATATGATCTCGGGAGTGCCCAAGTTACAGAAAGAAGGGGACTCCTCAGTTCACCACTGAGGTGGAGCAGGTTTAGCGGGGATTAACGGGTGTAGTGAGGCCGAGGCTCACAAACTGTTGCTGTTCTCCCTGGAAGGGAAACTGTATCAGGCCCTGTCCGCCGAGACCAAACGGGGACAGGGGACCACGGCCGGCTTTAAGGAGGAAATCCTGAGAGCCATGGGTCACACCCAGGGTAGTCCATTCTCCAGGGTAGAGAGGACACTGCAACACAGGGGAAGCACCTCAGGTGTTCGTGGACAGGCTCTGGCCCATCCACGCAATGGCCACGGGTGGGGTGCTCGACAGAGCACAGTTGCCGGGGGGGGGGCCGAGAAACCACTGGCTCAGGACCGTCGTGGCAAACAGTTTGCCACGAGTAAGGGTAAAAGCCGAGGCCTGGTTTGACTCCGTGGACCTCGCGAATACGGAGGCCGGAGTGCTCCGTCACATGAGCCTGGCTTTTAAAACCGGCTCAGAGGAGGAGGTCAAACTGAGTAAGGGCAAAGTACATGAAATGAAGGCGAGTGAGGCTAGTAAAAAGGAATGGCGTCAGGAAGGGGTTAGCGCAGGGAAGGCGAGGACGTGTTTCGGGTGTGGGAAGATGGGACACTGGAGGAGAGACTGCCCGGCCCCGAGGAGGGGGCAGGGCAAAGGCGATCCTCCAGTGCCTAAGACAAAACCTGTCGAGGCGAAGGGACCGACCCCGGAACAATTTGATGTTCTGGTGGCTGCCCTTCGGACAGTTTTTGTGCCGGAGCAGGGAAGGGTAGACGCTGGTGTGAGCAGGGAAATCCCGACCTCTCAGGTAATCCCACCACCCTGACTAGCACGCACCCGGCCTGAGTACCTGTGTTCGCTCACGTACGATGAGTGGAGTAGACCATGTGTGAGGATGGGGGTGGGGAAGGTAGAGGGGAAGTACTTGGTGGACACCGGGGCTTCGAGCACGGTGATCCATGCCAGTAACCCGACCGATTCACCCTGGTCCACCAAGGTTCCATTCAGTTTTTGGGGTTCACCGGGAACAGGCAGGTGGGGGGCAATGTCCAGGCCGTTAGCCACAGATTTAGGATCCCTCCACACCAGGTGGGAACAGTCAGGGTCAGGAGTCCTAGGGGCCGACTTTATGTTAGCCCACAGGATTATAGTGGATTTGAGGAATCACTGCCGTTGGGGAGCAGTGGGTGCCGATAAGGAGGAAGACGTTGTAGTGATCCCAAGGAAAGGGGAAGGAAAAGGCAACATGTGTACCATGAAGCCGAAGGGGAGTTACAACCGAGAGCAATTGGTCAATACTACCCCGGCCAAGTACCAGGCCTACGTACGAGACAACCTCGCATCATTCGCCACACACAAGCACGGCTGTGGTAGGGTGACGGGGGAGGAAGTCCGAGTGCAGGGGGACCCCCCCCGTGGCACGGCCACAGAAGCAGTAGTTTCCCCAGAGAGGCTGAGGCTGACTTGGAGACGGCACTGGGATCCCTGGTCACACAGGAAGTGTGGAGGCCCATAGCCACCCACGTGAAGTCACCACCTTGGCCGATTAGGAAACCGGACCAGTCGTGGAGAGCCACCGTGGACTCTCAGGTGCTCAACAAAAACATCCCAGCCTGTGCGCCCACATTCACGGCCGTAGCTGATCTGATAGGGAGTATTCCAGCAACTGCAACCACATTTACGGTCATCTTGTCCATTTGCTGGACATTTCAAACGGGTTTTGGTTGATTCGCCTGAAATGGAAAGACCCGTACAAGGTTGCCTTCAGTTTTAAAGGACAGCAGTACACATAGACATGCCTTCCCCAGGGTTTGCATAACACCCCCTCCATATTCCCCCAGTGCAAGGCAGACGCCGTCAAGGGTTTCAGCAGACCCCAGCAGTTGGTGCAGTGTGTGGACGAAATGCTTTTGTTCTCCGACGAGTCGGAGGAGCACGGTTCGATGCTGGCTGAACTGCTGGAGCTGCTGAGAGAGACAGGGTTCAAGGGCAAGCCTAAGAAAGCTCAGGTCGGTCAGAGGGAAGTAAAATTCCTCGGGCTGACCGTGAGGGCTGGGGAAAGGGCTCGGAGGCAAAACGGAAGGTGGTACAGGAGTTACCAGCCCCCATGACCGTGACGGGGGTGAGATCCTTCCTGGGGCTCACGGGGTACCGCGGGGACTTTATTGTAGACTACGGCTCCTCCGCAAGGGGGTGGGAAGGGAGTGGGATGAGGACTGTGTGGCAGCGTTTAATCACCTCAAAGGGAGACCTGCAGACAGCACCCGCATTAGGGGCGATTAGTGGTGAGGAAGACTACTTTTTTGGAAGGAGCAGCCAGTGGGGACAGTTTGAGTGCGGTGCTGCTCCTGAGCGGCACGGCAAGCTGAGGCCCCGTGCTGTACTCATCAAGACTCCTCACAGATGTAGAACGGGGATATTCCAATTTCGAGAGGCATCTCCTTGCCTCGCATTGGGCCATGCAGCGCTCACAGCTCTTCACGGCATCGTCCCTGATCATTCTACGAACCCAGCACACCCCCACTCAGGTGTCATTAGACGGGAAGGTACAGGACGGCACGGTGAGCATTGCTCGCATTGCCCGCTGCACTTTATCGCTCTCACAAATGCATCTGAGAGTGCAAGGCCTGAGTGAGCCCAAGCTGGTATCTGACATGATCTACCCACGGACGGCCCATAAGTGTACGATGGAAAGGGTATGGGAGGTGGACGTAGGATTCCGGGCCGGGTTACCCCCCAACACACCGCGAGATCTACGTCGACGAGTCTAGTTCAGTAGTGAACGGGGAGCGTGTCACCGGTTGTGGGATTTATGACCCTACGGCTGGGATAGCAAGGGCCATTAAACTCCCGAGCACCCTGAGCGCCCAGCACCCCGAGCTGTCGGTAGTGGTGTACGTTGATACCCACACCGCGCGTTCCCGGCCCCATACACCATCTGCGTGGATTCCATGTTTACGTGCAATTCGTGCACCGGATACTGAGGCCATCAGGGCTTGTCACGGTTTCACATCTGCAGACGGGAAGCCCCCTTAGCAACAGCACCATTGCTGAAAAAGGTCTTAGAAGCCACGGCGACCCCGAGATATCATGACATCCACAATGTAAAGGCTCACTCCAAGACAGAGCCCAGAGGGGAAGGCAACCAATGAGCAGACGAGTTAGCAAAGGAGGGAGCCGGTGAAGGAGTTTTCCGGGATCCAAACCGGTCCAGCCCAGTCGCAGAGATCCGGGACAAAGGGGGATAACACCAGGGAGTGCAGGGGTAGCATTAGCCCCAGACTTGAGGCAAGTCCAGGCACAGGATCCCGTCCTCAAGGTAGTCCTGGAGCATCTTGCTAAGGGCGAGAAGGTAGAAGGTCCGTTCGGGGTAGCGGACATCACCGTAAAGGAGGATCGGTGGAGAGTTCCTGAGGTGCACCAGAAGGAATTCCTCCTCTTGGCACACGGGGGCCTAGGAGCAGGACACCCAGGGCCGGAGACTACCTGGCAAAGGGTAGATCAGGCAGGCTGGTGACCGCAACTGAGGGAGGATGTCTGCGATTTTTGCAGATTGTCTGGTGTGCGCGGTGAATGACCCTGATCCACAACATAGTAAGGTTCCCTTGGGGCACACGAGAAGGGTAGAGGGGCCATGGCAATCGGTACAGGTCAATTACATCGGGCCATTGCCCACCACAAAGGGGGGTCACAAGCACTGTATACGTGTTCTGCAAGTGGGTGGAAGCCTCCCCTTGCTGATCTGCCACGGCATTGGCGACGGCAAGGATTTTGGAAAGGGAAGTGTTCTTCAGGTGGGGACTGCCACAGATCGTGGAGTCCGACCAAGGGAGCCACTTCACAGGGCAGGTCATGCAGGCCAGCTTGAAGGTTCTGGGGATAGAGGGTAAATGGCATATGGCTCACAAACAACAGTCATCGGGGGTTGTGGAGCGACTTAATTGGTGTAACTCTTCCAGGATTATCTAACAGATTCCCAGTACACTCGGTGTGAATATTCCAGGATTATCTAACAGATTCCCAGTACACTCGGTTTGAATATTCCAGTGATATGTAACAGATTCCAAGTATACGAGAAGTGAATATTCCAGAGATATCTAACAGATTCCCAGTACACTAGGTGTGAATATTCCAGGCTTATCTAACAGATTCCCATTACACTGGGTGTGAGTATTCCAGTGTTATCTAACAGATTCCCAGTACACTCGGTTTGAATATTCCAGTGATATCTAACAGATTGCCAGGACACTAGGTGTGAATATTCCAGTGATATCTAACAGATTCCCAGTACACTGGGTGTGAATATTCCAGTGTTATCTAACAGATTCCCAGTACAGTCAGTGTGAATAATCCATGATAGCGAACAGATTCCCAGTACACTAGGTGTGAATATTCCAGTGATATCGAACAGATTCCCAGGACACTAGGTGTGAATACTCCAGTGATATCGAACAGATTCCCAGGACACTAGGTGTGAATATTCCAGTGATACCGAACAGATTCCCAGGACACTAGGTGTGAATATTCCAGTGATATCTAACAGATTCCCAGTACACTGGGTGTGAATATTCCAGTGTTATCTAACAGATTCCCAGTACAGTCAGTGTGAATAATCCATGATAGCGAACAGATTCCCAGTACACTAGGTGTGAATATTCCAGTGATACCAAACAGATTCCCAGGACACTAGGTGTGAATATTCCAGTGATATCTAACAGATTCCCAGTACACTGGGTGTGAATATTCCAGTGATACCGAACAGATTCCCAGGACACTAGGTGTGAATATTCCAGTGATATCTAACAGATTCCCAGTACACTGGGTGTGAATATCCCAGTGTTATCCAACAGATTCCCAGCACAGTCAGTGTGAATAATCCATGATAGCGAACAGATTCCCAGTACACTAGGTGTGAATATTCCAGTGATATCGAACAGATTCCCAGTACACTAGGTGTGAATATTCCAGGCTTATCTAACAGATTCCCATTACACTGGGTGTGAATATTCCAGTGTTATCGAACAGATTCCCATTACAGTCAGTGTGAATAATCCATGATAGCTAACAGATTCCCAGTACACTGGGTGTGAATATTCCAGTTTTATCTAACAAATTCCAAGTACACTTGGTGTGAATAATCCAGTGATATCTAACAGATTCCCTGTAAATTGGGTGTGAATATTCCATTGATATCAAACAGATTCCCTGTACACTGGCTGTGAATATTCCAGTGATATCAACAGATTCCCAGTACACTAGTTGTGAATATTCCAGTGATGTCTAACAAATTCCCAGTACACTAGGTGTGAATATTCCAGTGATATCTAATAGATTCGCAGTACACTCGGTGTGAATATTCCAGTGATATCTAATAGATTTGCAGTACACTAGGTGTGAATATTCAAGTGATATCTAACAGATTCCCAGTACACTAGGTGTGAATGTTCCAGTGATATCTAACAGATTCCAAGTACACTTGGTGTGAATAATCCAGTGATATCTAACAGATTCCCTGTAAACTGGGTGTGAATATTCCATTGATATCTAACAGATTCCCAGTACACTGGGTGTGAATATTCCATTGATATCTAACAAATTCCCAGTACACTGGCTGTGAATATTCCAGTGATATCAACAGATTCCCAGTACACTATTGTGAATATTCCAGTGATCTGTAACAGATTCCCAGTACACTGGGTGTGAATATTCCAGTGATATCTAATAGATTCGCAGTACACTAGGTGTGAATATTCAAGTGATATCTAACAGATTCCCAGTACACTAGGTGTGAATGTTCCAGTGATATCTGACAGATTCCAAGTACACTGGGTGTGAATATTCCTGCGATATCGAACAGATTCCCAGTGCACGAGGTGTGAATATTCCAGGGTTATCGAACGGATTCCCAGTGCTCTAGTGTGAATATTCCAGTAATATATAACATATTCCCAGTACAGTCAGTGTGAATATTCCAGTGATATCGAGCAGATTCCCAGGACACCCGGTGTGAACATTCCATTGATCTCTAACATATTCCCAGTACACTGTGTGTGAATATTCCAGTGATATCTAACAGATTCCAAATACACTTGGTGTGAATGTTCCAGTGATATCGAACAGATTCCTTGAACACTGGATGTGAATATTCCATTGATATCTAACAGATCAAACAGATTCTCAGTACACTGGGTGTGAATATTCCATTGATATCTAACAGATTCCCAGCACACTGGCTGTGAATAGTCCAGTGATATCAATTGATTCCCAGTAAACTAGTTGTGAATATTCCAGTGAAGTCTAACAGAATCCCAGTACACTGGGTGTGAATATTCCAGTGAAATCTAATAGATTCGCCGTACATTTGGCTGTGAATATTCAAGTGATATCTAACAGATTCCCAGTGCACTACGTGTGACTATTACAGAGTTATTTATAAGATTCCCAGTACACTAGGTGTGAATATTCCAGTGATATCTAACAGATTCCAAGTACACTGGGTGTGAATATTCCAGTGATATCTAACAGATTCCCAGTGCACTAGGTGTGAATAGTCCAGTGATATCGAACGGATTACCAGTACAGTCATTGTGAATATTCCAGTGATCTCAAACAGATTGCCAGTACACTCGGTGTGAATATTGAAGTGATATCGAACAGATTACCAGTACACTCGGTGTGAATATTCCAGTTATATGTCACAGATTCCCAATACACTAGGTGTGAATATTCCAGTGATATCTAACATATTCCAAGTGCACAGGGTGTGAATATTCTAGTGATATCGAACAGATTCCCTGCACACTATGTGTGAATATTCCAGTGATATCTCCCAGATTCCCTGTACAATAGGTGTAATTATTCCAGGGATATCTAACACATTTCCAGTACATTGGGTGTGAATATTCCAGTGATATCAAACAGATTCCCAGTACACTAGGTGTGAACATTCCAGTAATATCTAACAGATTCGCTGTACACGGAATGTGAATGTTCCAGTGATATCTAACAGATTCCCAGTACACTAGGTTTGAATATTCCAGTGCTGTCTAACAGATTCCCAGTACACTAGTGTGAATAATCCAGCGCTATCTCACAGATTCCCAGTACATTTCATGTGAATATGCCAATGATATCGAACAGATTTCCAGTGCACTAGATGTGAATTTTCCAGTGTTTTCCAACAGATTCCCAGTACACTAGCTGTGAATATCCCAGTGATATCTAACAGATTCCCAGTACACTAGGTGTGAATATTCCAGTGATATCTAATAGATTCGCAGTACACTCGGTGTGAATATTCACGTGATATGTCACAGATTCCCAGTACACTAGGTATGAATGTTCCAGTGACATCTAATACATTTGCAGTACACTAGGTGTGAATATTCAAGTGATATCTAACAGATTTCCAGTACACTAGGTGTGAATATTCCAGTGAGGGCTAACAGGTTCCCCATGCATTGGTGTGAATATTCCAGGTTTATCTAACAAATTCCAAGTACACTGGGTGTGAATATTCCTGCGATATCTAACAGATTCCCAGCGCACTAGGTATGACTATTCCAGTGATATCTAACTAATTACCTGTACATTAGATGTGAATATTCCAGTGAAATCTAACAGTTTCCCAGAACACTATGTGTGAACATTCCAGTGATATCTAACAGATTCCCAGTACACTAGGTGTGAATATTCCAGTTATATCTAATGGATTGCAAGTACACTTAGTGTGAACATTCCAGTGATATCTAACAGATTCCCAGTACTTTGGGTGTGAATATTCCAGTGATATCTAGCAGATTCCCAGTACACTAGGTGTAATATTCCAGTGATATCTAATGGATTGCAAGTACACTTTGTGTGAACATTCCAGTGATATCTAACAGATTCCCAGTACTTTTGATGTGAATATTCCAGTGATATCTAACAGATTCCCAGTACACTGGATGTGAATATTTGAGTGATATCTAACAGACTCCAAGCATAATAGCTGTGAATTTTCCAGTGTTTTCTGACAGATTCGTAAGACACTAGCTGTGAATATTCCAGTGATATCTAACAGATTACCAGTACATTAGTTGTGAATAGTCCAATGATATTTAACAGATTCCCAGGACACTGAGTGTGAATATTCCAGTGATATCTAATAGATTCCCAGTACACTAGGTGTGAATATTCCAGTGATATCCATCAGATTCCATGTGCAGTGGATATGAATATTCCGGATATATCTAACAGATTCCCAGTACACTAGGTGTGAATATTCCAGTGATAACTAACAGATTCCCAGTACAGTCAGTGTGAAGATTCCAGTGATATCTAACAGATTCCCACGACATTGCATGTGAATATTCCAGTTATATCTGACAGATTCCAAGTACACTTGATGTGAATATTGTAGTGATATCTAACAGATTCCCTGTACACTGGATGTGAATATTTGAGTGATATCTAACAGACTCCAAGTATAATAGCTGTGAATTTTCCAGTGTTTTCTGACAGATTCCCAGTACACTAGGTGTGAATATTGCATTGATATCTAACAGATTCCCAGTACATCTGTTGTGAATATTCCAGTGATATCTAACAGATTCCCAGTACACACGAGGTGTAAATATTCCAGTCATATCTAACAGATTCACAGTACACTGGGTGTGAGTAGTCCAGTGATATCTAACAGTTTCCCAGTGCATGAGCTGTGAATATTCGAGGCTTATCCAACAGATTCACAGTGCACTAGGTGTGAATATACCAGTGATAACTTACAGATTCCCAGTACACTCGGTGTGAATATTCCAGTGATATCTAACTGATTCCCGGTACACTGGGTGTGAATATTCCAGTGATATCTAATAGTTTCCCAGTCCAGTTGATGAGAATGTGACAGTTTTATGTAAAAGCTACTTACTTTTTACTCTTATCTTGGCTGGCTTTCCTTTGTTGAATCTATTCTCTCCTCTAATATCACAATAATAATAACCATCATCAACTTGCTGTATGTCTGTGATGATGAGAATGAAGCTGTTGTATTTGTGATCGATGGAATGTTGAAATCGGTCGGCTAATCCTTGGGACCTGGTCACCGTGCCGTTTCTGAGGATGAGGAGGCTGTGGTCATGACCAGAACTTGATACCCTCCAGCATACATCAGTGTCTCCCACGTTGCCGTTCACCACCACACACTGTAAGTTCACCGTGCCCTCTATTCTAACACGTATCAGCGTCGGAGTCAGAATACCCACTGGATCATGCGTTACTCCTGAAACATTAAAAACTTCCAATAAATCACGAGACACAACCGAGCATCTAACCATGACTGGTCCATGAAATGTCTGAACATTGTGTGGGGGCATCAGGTAGCTGCCAGGATCCAGCATGTGAGTGTGCAGGGAGAAGGCGAGGATTGATGGTGGAACTATCAGGGCCAGGTACCCACACTGGCTGGCTCAGCCTGGGCTCCCTCTCGGCCAAATGTGGAGCTGACTGGCCGCACCAGGGAAAGTGACCATCAAAGGTGCCGGACTCTGGGAAAACCCCAAATCGTTCAGGGAAAGCAGGGAGACCCCTACACGGTCTGGGCTACCTCACATTTCTCCACATTATACTGCATCTGCCATGCATTTGCCCATGCACCTAACCTGTCCAAGTCACCCTGCAGCTTCTTAGCATCCTCCTCACAGCTCACACCGCCACCCAGCTTAGTGTCATCTGCAAACTTGGAGATATTACACTCAATTCCTTTGTCTAAATCATTGACGACATTAGATATATTCAAAAGGGAGTTAGATATGGCCCTTACGGCCAAAGGCATTGACGGGTATGGAGAGAAAGCAGGAAAGGGGTACCGAGGTGAATGATCAGCCTTGAACTCATTGAATGGCGGTGCAGGCTCGAAGGGCCGAATGGCTACTCCTGAACCTATTTTCTATGTTTCTATGGTCCAGTCCCACAATGAGCGCTTGGCTCTTGATGATCTCTGAAGCAGCCTCGCAGCCCGTCATCATCATAGGCAGTCCCTCGGAATCGAGGAAGACTGGCTTCCACTCTAAAAGTGAGTTCTCAGGTGACTGAACAGTCCAATACAGGAATTACAGTCTCTGTCACAGGTGGGACAGACAGTGGTTGAGGAAAGGGTGGGGAGTCTGGTTTGCCGCACGCTCCTTCTGCTGCCTGCGCTTGCTTTCTGCATGCTCTCGGCGATGAGACTCGAGGTGCTCAGCGCCCTCCCGGATGCACTTCCTCCACTTAGGGCGGTCTTTGGCCAGAGACTCCCAGGTGTCAGTGGGGATGTTGCATTATATCAGGGAGGTTTTGATGGTGTCCTTGTAACGTTTCCTCTGCCCACCTGGGGCTCACTTGCCATGTAGGAGTTCCGAGTAGACTCCCAACTTGCTTTGGTAGTCTTGTAACATAGAAATATAGAAAATAGGTGCAGGAGTAGGCCATTCAGCCCTTCGAGCCTGCACCATCATTCAATGAGTTCATGGCTGATCATGCATTTCAATACCCCATTCCTGCTTTCTCTCCATACCACTTGATCCCTTTAGCCCTGAGGGCCACAACTAACTCCCTTTTGAATATATCTAACGAACTGGCCCCAACAACTTTCTGTGGTAGAGAATTCCACATGCTCACAACTCTCTTGGTGAAGAAGTTTCTCCTCATCTCAGTCCTAAATGGCTTACCTCTTATCCTTAGACTGTGACCCCCTGGTTCTGGACTTCCCCAACATCGGAAACATTCTTCCTGCAGCTATCTTGTCCAATCCTGTCAGAATTTTATATGTTTCTATGAGATCCCCTCTCACTCTTCTAAATTCCATTGACTATAAGCCTAGTCGATCCAGTCTTTCTTCATATGTCAGTCCTGTCATCCTGAGAATCAGTCTGGTGAACCTCGTGTTGTGTCGGACATGCGGACGATGTGGCCCTGCCCAGCGGAGCTGGTCGAGTGTGGTCAGTGCTCCAATGCTGGGGATGTTGGCCTGATTGAGAACGCTAACGTTGGTGCGTCTGTCCTCCCGGGGGATTTGCAGGATCTTGCGGAGACATCGTTGGTGGTATTTCTCCAGTGATTTGAGGTGTCTACTGTCTATGGGCCACGCCTCTGAGCCATACAGGAGGGAGGGTATCATGACAGCCCACTCGATTGTAAACAGTTGCTGGAGAACACAATCCTATTGGACCGACCTATCGCCAGAGACCGAGGTATTCTCAGCCCAGTGAACCATGAACATCTGATGACTGGTCACCAATTTGGGGGAAACTGTGCCACAGAATCGGCAAAGATCAGCCCCAACCAGTCAGGTCCAGTCACACCAGAAAGCTCACAGAGTCACATCTATCCTGCAACACTCCCTCTTCACCATCCCTCGTTTGTCGGGTTTATCGGTCGGATGGGCCCACCAGGCGGGCACAGGATATACCGTCGGGTGGTGCTACTCCTGTACGTCAGACATCATGAAGTCTGATCGTGGTCGGTCAAACAAGGCCAGGACATGTCCTGTACCGGGCTGTCTACAGCTTCCATCTGAAGAATCAGATCTCCTCCACGTTGCACATCAGTTGGCCGAAACTCTGAGGGAAACAGGGCTGCGGAATCTACTTGGGTGGGGCAACTTCAATATCAATTGGGACCTGGAAGGAATGGGCAGCAGAGGCAGCAGACACAGGTACCCCACTCCTGGTGCATGCTCAAGCTGCTGGGTTGAAAGTGAGGCTTAAAGCTTGTTTAGTGCAGATCCGATGGCCAAGTCGTTCAGACGTGGGGCTTAAAATCCAATGGGGTTTCCCCGCGTAGGTTCGAACCCTGCTCGCAGCAGATTTGTTCAGTGATGCACACGGTGCTTCAAATAATGGTTACAATTATATAGGGCTCTGGTAAGATCGCACCGGGAGTATTGTGTACAGTGTCGGTCTCCTTACACAAGGAAGGATATACTGGCCATTGAGGGAGTGCAACGAAGGTTCACCAGACTGATTCCTGGGATGGAGGGATTGTCCTATGAGGAGAGATTGAGCAGACTAGACCTGTATTCTCTAGAGTTTTGAAGAATGAGAGATCTCATTGAAACATATACAGTTCTTACATAGAAACATAGAAACAGAGAAAATAGGTGCAGGAGCAGGCCATTCAGCCCTTCTAGTCTGCACCGCCATTCAATGAGTTCATGGCTGAACATGAAACTTCAGTACCCTCTTCCTGCTTTCTCGCCATAACCCTTGATCCCCCGAGTAGTAAGGACTTCATCTAACTCCCTTTTGAATATATTTAGTGAATTGGCCTCAACTACTTTCTGTGGTAGAGAATTCCACAGGTTCACCACTCTCTGGGTGAAGAAGTTTCTCCTCATCTCAGTGCTAAATGGCTTACCCCTTATCCTCAGACTGTGACCCCTGGTTCTGGACTTCCCCAACATTGGGAACATTCTTCCTGCATCTAACCTGTCTAAACCCGTCAGAATTTTAAACGTTTCTATGAGGTCCCCTCTCATTCTTCTGAACTCCAGTGAATACAAGCCCAGTTGATCCAGTCTTCTTGATAGGTCAGTCCCACCATCCCGGGAATCAGTCTGGTGAATCTTCGCTGAACTCCCTCAATAGCAAGAATGTCCTTCCTCAAATTAGGAGACCAAAACTGTACACAATACTCCAGGTGTGGTCTCACCAAGGCCCTGTACAACTGTAGCAACACCTCCCTGCCCCTGTATTCAAATCCCCTCGCTATGAAGGCCAACATGCCATTTGCTTTCTTAACCGCCTGCTGTACCTGCATGCCAACCTTCAATGACTGATGTACCATGACACCCAGGTCTCGTTGCACCTTCCCTTTTCCTAATCTGTCACCATTCAGATAATAGTCTGTCTCTCTGTTTTTACCACCAAAGTGGATAACCTCACATTTATCCACATTATACTTCATCTGCCATGCATTTGCCCACTCACCTAACCTATCCAGGTCACTCTGCAGCCTCATAGCATCCTCCTCGCAGCTCACACTGCCACTCAACTTAGTTTCATCCGCAAATTTGGAGATACTGCATTTAATCCCCTCGTCTAAATCATTAATGTACAATGTAAACAGCTGGGGCCCCAGCACAGAACCTTGCGGCACCCCACTAGTCACTGCCTGCCATTCTGAAAAGTACCCGTTTACTCCTACTCTTTGCTTCCTGTCTGACAACCAGTTCTCAATCCACGTCAGCACACTACCCCCAATCCCATGTGCTTTCACTTTGCACATTAATCTCTTGTGTGGGACCTTGTCGAAAGCCTTCTGAAAGTCCAAATATACCACATCAACTGGTTCTCCTTTGTCCACTTTACTGGAAACATCCTCAAAAAATTCCAGAAGATTTGTCAAGCATGAATTCCCTTTCACAAATCCATGCTGACTTGGACCTATCATGTCACCATTTTCCAGATGCACTGCTATGACATCCTTAATAATTGATTCCATCATTTTACCCACTACTGAGGTCAGGCTGACCGGTCTATAATTCCCTGTTTTCTCTCTCCCTCCTTTTTTAAAAAGTGGGGTTACATTGGCTACCCTCCACTCTATAGGAACTGATCCAGAGTCAATGGAATGTTGGAAAATGACTGTCAATGCATCTGCTATTTCCAAGGCCACCTCCTTAATTACTCTGGGATGCAGTCCATCAGGCCCTGGGGTTTTATCGGCCTTCAATCCCATCAATTTCCCCAACACAATTTCCCGACTAATAAAGATTTCCCTCAGTTCCCCCTCCTTACTAGACTCTCTGACCCCTTTTATATCCGGAAGGTTGTTTGTATCCTCCTTAGTGAATACCGAACCAAAGTACTTGTTCAATTGGTCTGCCATTTCTTTGTTTCCCGTTTTGACTTCCCCTGATTCTGACTGCAGGGGACCTACGTTTGTCTTTACTAACCTTTTTCTCTTTACATATCTATAGAAACTTTTGCAATCCGCCTTAATGTTCCCTGCAAGCTTCTTCTCGTACTCCATTTTCCCTGCCCTAATCAAACCCTTTGTCCTCCTCTGCTGAGTTCTAAATTTCTCCCAGTCCCCGGGTTCGCTGCTATTTCTGGCCAATTTGTACGCCACTTCCTTGGCTTTAATACTATCCCTGATTTCCCTAGATAGCCACGGTTGAGCCACCTTCCCTTTTTTATTTTTACGCCAGACAGGAATGTACAATTGTTGTAATTCATCCATGCGGTCTCTAAATGTCTGCCATTGCCCAGCCACAGTCAACCCCCTAAGTATCATTCGCCAATCTATCCTAGCCAATTCACGCCTCATACCTTCAAAGTTACCCTTCTTTAAGTTCTGGACCATGGTCTCTGAATTTACTGTTTCATTCTCCATCCGAATGCAGAATTCCACCATATTATGGTCACTCTTTCCCAAGGGGCCTCGCACAATGAGATTGCTAATTAATCCTCTCGAATTACACAACACCCAGTCTAAGATGGCCTCCCCCCTAGTTGGTTTCTCAACATATTGATCTAGAAAACCATCCCTTATGCACTCCAGGAAATCCTCCTCCACCGTATTGCTTCCAGTTTGGCTAGCCCAATCTATGTGCATATTAAAGTCACCCATAGGGCTAGATAGGGTAGGTGCAGGGCACGACGTACATACAGAGCGCAGGGCGCGGGATACATACAGGGCGCAGGATACAGGGCGAGGGGTACATACAGGGCGAGGGGTACAGGGCGAGGGGTACATACAGAGCGCGGGATACAGGGCGAGGGGTACATACAGAGCGCGGGATACAGGGCGAGGGTTACATACAGAGCGTGGGATACAGGGCGAGGGGTACATACAGAGCGCGGGATACAGGGCGAGGGGTACATACAGAGCTCGGGATACAGGGCGAGGGGTACATACAGAGCGCGGGATACAGGGCGAGGGGTACATACAGAGCGCGGGATACAGGGCGAGGGGTACATACAGAGCGCGGGATACAGGGCGAGGGGTACATACAGAGCGCGGGATACAGGGCGAGGGGTACATACAGAGCGCGGGATACAGGGCGAGGGGTACATACAGAGCGCGGGATACAGGGCGAGGGGTACATACAGAGCGCGGGATACAGGGCGAGGGGTACATACAGAGCGCGGGATACAGGGCGAGGGGTACAGGGCGAGGGGTACATACAGGGCGCGGGGTACATACAGAGCGCGGGATACAGGGCGAAGGGTACATACAGAGCGCGGGATACAGGGCGAGGGGTACATACAGAGCGCGGGATACAGGGCGAGGGGTACATACAGAGCGCGGGATACAGGGCGAGGGGTACATACAGAGTGCGGGATACAGGGCGAGGGGTACATACAGAGTACGGGATACAGGGCGAGGGGTACATACAGAGTACGGGATACAGGACGCAGGGTACAGGGTGAGGGATATAGGGCGAGGGGTACAGGGCGAGGGGTACATACAGAGCGCGGGATACAGGGCGAGGGGTACAGACAGAGTACGGGATACAGGACGCAGGGTACAGGGTGAGGGATACAGGGCGAGGGGTACAGGGCGAGGGGTACATACAGAGCGTGGGACGCAGGGTACAGGGCACAGGGTACATACAGGGCGCGGGGTACAGGGCGAGGGGTACATACAGGGTGCGGGGTACAGGGCGAGGGGTACATACAGGGCGCGGGGTACAGGGCGAGGGGTACATACAGGGCGCGGGGTACATACAGAGTGCGGGATATGGGGCGAGGGGTCCACACAGGGCACGGGGTACAGGGCACGGGGTACAGGACGTGGGGTACGGGGCGAGGGGTACAGGGCGAGGGGTACAGGACACGGGGTACAGAGCGAGGGGTACAGGACGAGGGGTACAGGGCGAGGGGTACAGGGCGAGGGGTACAGGACACGGGGTACAGGGCGAGGGGTACAGGACGAGGGGTACAGGGCGAGGGGTACATACAGGGCGCGGGGTACATACAGGGCACGGGGTACAGGACACGGGGTACAGGACGTGGGGTACGGGGCAAGGGGTACAGGACACAGGGTACAGGGCGAGGGGTACGGGGCAAGGGGTACAGGGTGAGGGGTACAGGACACGGGGTACAGGGCGAGGGGTACAGGGTGCGGGGTACAGGGTGCGGGGTACAGGGCGAGGGGTACAGGGTGCGGGGTACAGGGTGCGGGTACAGGACACGGGGTACAGGGCGAGGGGTACAGAGTGCGGGGTACAGGGTGCGGGTACGGGGCGAGGGGTACAGGGCGAGGGGTACAGGGTGAGGGGTACAGGACACGGGGTACAGGGCGAGGGGTACAGGGTGCGGGGTACAGGACGAGGGGTACAGGGTGCGGGTACGGGGCGAGGGGTACAGGGCGAGGGGTACAGGGTGCGGGGTACAGGGTGCGGGTACGGGGCGAGGGGTACAGGGCGAGGGGTACAGGACACAGGGGTACAGGGCGCGGGGTACAGGGTGTGAGGTACGGGACACGGGGTACAGGGCACGGGGTACAGGGCGCGGGGTATGGGGCACGGGGTACGGGGCACGCGGTACAGGACACGGGGTACAGGGCGCGGGGTACAGGATGCGGGGTACGGGGCGCGGGGTACGGGATGCGGGGTACGGACACGGGGTACAGGACGCAGGATACAGGACGCGGGGTACAGGGCGCGGGGTACAGGGCGAGGGGTACAGGACGCGGGGTACAGGACGCGGGGTACAGGGCGAGGGGTACAGGGCGCGGGGTACAGGACACGGGGTACAGGGCGCGGGGTACAGGGCGTGTGGTACAGGGCGCGGGGTACAGGGCGAGGGGTACAGGGCGCGGGGTACAGGGCGTGGGGTACAGGACACGGGGTACAGGGCGCGGGGTATGGGGCACGGGGTACGGGGCACGGGGTACAGGACACGGGGCCGCTAAGTTCCAAAAGAAGAGAAAATGCGAGGAGTAACATCACAGGACTGCAGGCTGGTGATTGCTGAGTGAGATAAATGAATGAATATAACTGTAGATCACCATCGGCAGTCCCTCGGAATAGAGGAAGACTTGCTTCCACTCCTGAAGTGAGTCCTTTGGTGGCTGAATAGTCCAATACGAGAGCCACAGACCCTGTTACAGGTGCGACTGACATTCTCCAAGGGAAGGGGTGGGTGGGACTGGATTGCCGCGCGCTCCTTCCGCTGCCTGCGCTTGGGCTCTTCACGCTCTCGCCGTTGAGATTCGAAGAGCTCAGCGCCCTCCCGGATGGACCTCGTGCGGTCTTCGGCCAAGGACTCCCAGCGGTCAGTGGGGATGATGCACTTTACCAGGGAGACTTTAAGGGATAATTGTGTGAATAAAGACTTTAACTAAGCGAGTGAGGGAAGTGGCCGGAGATAAAGGTAGACCCAACTTTTAAGACTCTGAGAGGGAACAATTGAATGCATTTGCGCATCCTCTCAATCTGAAATCCCCTCTCAACCTTCTCTGCTCCAAGGAGAACAACCCCAGCTTCTCCAGTCTCTCCCCGTAACTGAAGTCCCTCATCCCTGGAACCATTCTCGTAAATCTTTTCTGCTCCCTCTCTAAGGCCTTCACATCCTTCCTAAAGTGTGGTGCCCAGAATTGGACACAAGACTCCAGGGACTGAACCAGTGCTTTATACAGGTTCACCATAACTTCTCTGCTTTTGTACTCTATACCGCTATTCATGAAGCCCCGAATACCGTAAGCATTTTTAACCGCTTTCTCAACCTGCCCTGCCATCTTCAACGATTTGTGCCCATATACCCCCAGGTCTCTCTGTTCGTGCACCTCCTTTGGGATTGTACCCTTTAGTTTATATTGCCTCTCCTCATTCTTTCCACCAAAATGTATCACTTCACAAGAGGGAGTTAGATATGGCCCACAAGAGGGAGTTAGATATGGCCCACAAGAGGGAGTTAGATATGGCCCACAAGAGGGAGTTAGATATGGCCCACAAGAGGGAGTTAGATATGGCCCACAAGAGGGAGTTAGATATGGCCCACAAGAGGGAGTTAGATATGGCCCTCAAGAGGGAGTTAGATATGGCCCATGAGAGGGAGTTAGATATGGCCCACAAGAGGGAGTTAGATATGGCCCATGAGAGGGAGTTAGATATGGCCCATGAGAGGGAGTTAGATATGGGCCTCAAGAGGGAGTTAGATATGGCCCTCAAGAGGGAGTTAGATATTGCCCACAAGAGGGAGTTAGATATGGCCCACAAGAGGGAGTTAGATATGGGCCTCGAGAGGGAGTTAGATATTGCCCACAAGAGGGAGTTAGATATGGGCCTCGAGAGGGAGTTAGATATGGCCCTCACGAGGGAGTTAGATATGGCCCACAAGAGGGAGTTAGATATGGCCCTTACAGCTAAAGGGATCAAGGGGTATGGAGAGAAAGCAGGAAAGGGATACTGAGGGAATGATCAGCCATGATCTTATTGAATGGTGGTGCAGGCTCGAAGGGCCGAATGGCCTACTCCTGCACCGATTTTCTAAGTTTCTATGTTTCACCCTTTTCCACGTTAAATTTCACCTGCCCCATGCCCGCCCATCCCACCAGCCTGTCTCTGTCTCCCTGAAGTCTATCACTATCCTCCTCACTGTTCACTATACTTCCAAGTTTTGTGTCATCTGCAAATTTTGAAATTGTGCCCTGTACACCCACAACCAGGTCATTAATATATATCAGGAAAAGCAGTGGTCCCAGTCCTGACCCCTGGGGAACACCACTGTATACCTTCCTCCAGTCCGATAAACAACCGTTCCCCACTACTCTCTGTTTCCTGTCACTGAGCCCATTCCGTATCCATGCTGCCTCTGTCCCTTTGATTTCCTGGGCTTCAACTTTGTTGCAAGCCGATTATGTGGCACTTTGTCGAACACATTTGGAAATCCGTGTACACCACATCAACCGCATTGCCCTCATATTAGTTTCTGAATAAGGGGTCGGCCATTTAAAACGGAAATTAAGAGGAATTTCTTCTCTCAGAGGGTCGTGAATCTTTGGAATCCTCTGCCCCAGAGAGCTGTGGATGCTGGGTCATTGAATATATTTAAGGTAGAGATTGATTTTTGAACGATAAGGGAGTCATGGGTTATGGGGTGCGGGCAGGGAAGTGGAGTTGAGATCAGATCAGCCATGCTCTTATTAAATGACGTAGCAGGCTTGAGTAACTGGAGTATTGTGTCCAATTCTGGGCACCACACTTTAGGAAGGATGTGAAGGCCTTGGAGGCTCCAGCTCCTATTTCTTATGTTCTTATGATCAATCCTCTCTGTTACCTCATCAACAAACTCAATCAACTTGGTTAAACACGATTTGCCTTTCACAAATCCGTCCTGGCTTTCCTTCATTAATGCACACTTGTCCAAGTGACTGTTAATTTTGTCCCTGATTATTGTTTCCTCACTAAAAGCTTCTCCACTGACGAAGCGAAACTGACCGGCCTATAGTTGCTTCATAGATACTTTTCTGTCCCTGTTGCAATGTCCAGTTGGCACACAGCAAGCTCTCATCAAACCAGTGAGGCGAATGAGCGGATAATCTGTTTTAGTGATTATGTGCTCGAGTCTCCAGAGTGGGGTTTGAACCTAATTAACAAGAGTTAGCATGGATTGAGAAGGTGGAAATCCTGCCTGTCTCACCTCCTCAACTTCTTTCAGGATGGAACAACCCAAATAGACTGTGATGGGTAGATCTTGACATCCAACAGCTATCTGACAAAGACCGTCCCTCGAACGAGGATGACTTGCTTCCACAGGGGTTCATAGATAGAAACATAGAAACATAGAAAATAGGTGCAGGAGTAGGCCATTCGGTCCTTCGAGCCTGCACCTCCATTCAATGAGTTCGTGGCTGAACATGCAACTTCAGTACCCCATTCCTACTTTCTCGCCATACCCCTTGATCCCCCGAGTAGTAAGGACTTCATCTAACTCCTTTTTGAATATATTTAGTGAATTTGCCTCAACAACTTTCTGTGGTAGAGAATTCCACAGGTTCACCACTCTCTGGGTGAAGAAGTTTCTCCTCATCTCGGTCCTAAATGGGTTACTCCTTATCCTTAGATTGTGACCCCTGGTTCTGGACTTCCCCAACATTGGGAACATTCTTCCTGCATCTAACCTGTCTAAAGCAATCAGAATTTCTATGAGGTCCCCTCTCATTCTTCTGAACTCCAGTGAATACAAGCCCAGTTGATCCAGTCTTTCTTGATAGGTCAGTCCCGCCATCCCGGGAATCAGTCTGGTGAACCTTCGCTGCACTCCCTCAATAGCAAGAATGTCCTTCCTCAGGTTAGGAGACCAAAACTGTACACAATACTCCAGGTGTGGCCTCACCAAGGCCCTGTACAACTGTAGTGACACCTCCCTGCCCTGATGTCTCAATGGGGAACTTGATATTCTTGTCCTGATCTCCAATTGAAGGGTGGAAGATGCCTGTGCGTGGATTTTTTTAACGTGGGGTGGCCGTTGCACACCAGCCACCACACGGGCTTGACAGAGCTCGGCCTTGGTCCAGTGGCAAGGGTTAACCAGGACAACATGGAGACCTGCTCTGCTGCACGGACCCAGCGCGCACACACATCGCAGTGTGGGCTGGGCCGTGCTGCCCCTGGTCTCTCGGCTCTCCTGGGCCTCGTACCCTCGTTCTCCGCACCTCCGCACCAAATTTGGAATGAACATATCGAGCTGGTTACAGCACTCAGATACACAGCAGAACCAGAGGATGGTGTAAGTAGCTGGAGCAGATACTGGAATGAACACCTGGGTGTGACTTTCAGTTGTAAATTATACATTTGTCGATGAAACTGTGTGAAGCTGCATTGCCATTGAACTAGACTCACCCAGCACACCACCAAACTGAGACACATACTCACCCACAGCGGCACACAGGGACAGGGTCACAGCCAGGAGCAGTTTACGCACCATTTCCACCAGTCCACGCCTCTCAGAGTGAAGATTCTCTTCCCCCAAGCCCTGTACTTTGTGTGTGACAAATTTATATCAGAATCAGCAAGCATTGCCAAATGTCACCACAAAAAGGGGAAGGAGATAAAAAAGAGAAGATAGAGACTGACGCATACCCAGGAGGCCATTGAAAATGCACAGATTCAGGCACCAGTCTGTGCTCTTAGCTGAGCTGAAGTTGTGAGGAATAAAATCAGCCGGTGTTCGTGTTGCTCACCCCTGATGGCACTGCTGGAATCTGTGTGCACCTGGGCACTGCACAGGATGGGCACGGTGATGTTGGTTACTGACTGAGCTCCCCATCAGTCCCTCACTCCCTGTCCCAGCACAGGAAACCTCCCTTTCTCAGACTCCTTTCCCTGTCAGTCCCTCACTCCCTGTCCCAGCACAGGGAACCTCCCTTTCTCAGGCTCCTTTCCCCATCAGTCCCTCACTCCCTGTCCCAGCGCAGGGAACCTCCCTTTCTCAGACCCCTTTCCCGGTCAGTCATGGCTCCCTGTCCCAGCACAAGGAACCTCCCTTTCTCAGGCTCCTTTCCCGGTCTGTCCCTCGCTCCCTGTCCCAGCACAGGGATCCTCCCTTTCTCAGGCTCCTTTCCCCATCTGTCCCTCACTCCCTGTCCCAGCACAGGGAACCTCCCTTTCTCAGGCCCCTTTCCCGGTCAGTCTCTCGCTCCCTGTCCCAGCACAAGGAACCTCCCTTTCTCAGGCCCCTTTCCCCATCAGTCACTGGCTCCCTGTCCCAGCACAAGGAACCTGCCTTTCTCAGGCCCCTTTCCCTGTCAGTCACTGGCTCCCTGTCCCAGCACAGGGAACCTCCCTTTCTCAGGCTCCTTTCCCGGTCTGTCCCTCGCTCCCTGTCCCAGCACAAGGAACCTCCCTTTCTCAGGCCCCTTTCCCGGTCAGTCACTGGCTCCCTGTCCCAGCACAATGAACCTCCCTTTCTCAGGCTCCTTTCCCAGTCTGTCCCTCGCTCCCTGTCCCAGCACAGGGAACCTCCCTTTCTCAGGCCCCTTTCCCCATCAGTCTCTCGCTCCCTGTCCCAGCACAAGGAACATCCCTTTCTCAGGCTCCTTTCCCTGTCAGTCACTGGCTCCCTGTCCCAGCACAGGGAACCTCCCTTTCTCAGGCTCCTTTCCCAGTCTGTCCCTCGCTCCCTGTCCCAGCACAGGGAACCTCCCTTTCTCAGGCCCCTTTCCCCATCAGTCTCTCGCTCCCTGTCCCAGCACAAGGAACATCCCTTTCTCAGGCTCCTTTCCCCATCAGTCACTGGCTCCCTGTCCCAGCACAAGGAACCTCCCTTTCTCAGGCTCCTTTCCCCATCAGTCACTGGCTCCCTGTCCCAGCACAGGGAACCTCCCTTTCTCAGGCCACTCTCAGAGGTACTCTTCATCCTCACTGCTGACAAGGGTTGAAACAGCTGTCGTGTTGCCATTTTCCTGAAATCGAGAGAGGGGCTTTTATTTCAGTACCACAGAGCTAGCAATGCCTGGACTGTAACCTTCAGTGATGAGGATTTCACCTACTCCAGCTCTGAAGCAGGTCCCCAGCGACGATTGGCAGTGACCAGGCAGTTCCCACGGAAACTCAGAGCACAGCTCCGAAGGCTGCATGGGCCAGAATGGAGCACAGCAAGTGTCATGGCCCCACACCTCGGCCATGCTGTGTCTCAAGGCTTTCAAGAGCTGGGAGCTGCCATTGGACCAGCCATCCCATTCATACAATTATAGAATGATACAGTACTGAAGAAGGCCATTCGGCCCATCGTTCCTGGACTGGATCTTTGGTAGAACTATTCAATGAATCCCACTGCCCCGCTCTTTCCCCACATCCCTGGAAATGTTTTACCCATCAAGTATTTATTCAATTCCCTTTTGAAAGTTACTATTGAATCTGCTCCCAACGCCCTTTCAGGCAACACGTTCCAGATCACAACAACTCGCTGCGTAAAAACAAGTTTCCTCATATCGCCTTCTTTTACCAATCACCTTAACTCTGTGTTACCGACCCTCCTGCCACTGGAAACAGTCTCTCTCTATCTATTCTGTCAAAATCATTCATCATTTTAAACACGTATCAAATCTCCTCTTAACCTTCTCTGCTCGAAGGAGAACATCGGCAGCTTCTCCAGTATCCCCACATAACTGGAGTCCCTCAGCCCCGGAACCATTCGAGTACATCCCCTCCACACCCTCTCCAGGCCTTCACATCCTTCCTACAGTGCGGTGCCCAGAATTGGACACAATACTCCAGCTGGGGCCTCACCAGTGGTTTATAAATGGTTAGAATAGCTTCCTCACCTCTGTACTCTGTTGTTCTATTAATAAACCCAAGGATCTGTGAGCTTTCTCAACAGCCTTCTCAACTTATGCTGCCACCTTGAAAGATTTGAATACATACAGCCCCCAGGTCTCTGTTCCTGCAACACCTTTAAAATTGTATTATTTTGTTCATATTCCCCGGTGTCTTGGCCAATATTTATCCCTCAATCAAAACATCGCTACAAAACAGATTATCTGGTCATTATCACATTGCTCTTTGTGGGAGCTTGCTGTGCGCAAATTGGCTGCTGCCTTTCCTGCATTACAGCAGTGACTACACTTGGGGGAAAAAGTACTTCATTGGCTGAAAAGCACTTTGGGACGTCCGGTGGTCAAGAAAGGCTCCATATAAAATGCAAATCTTTCTTTCTCTCCTCATTCATCCTCCCAAAATATATCATGTCACACTTCTCAACGTTAAATTTCATCTGCCACGTGTCTGCCCATTTCAGCAGACTGTGTGTGCCCTCCTGAAGGCTGTTACTATCCTCCTCACTGTTCACTACATTTCCTAGCTCTGTATCATCTGCACACTTTGAGATGATGCCCTGTAGACCCAAGTCCAGGTCATTATATAATCAGAGAACAGTGGTCCCAATACTGACCCCAGAGGAACACTACTGTAGACTTCCCTCCAGTCTAAAAAACCCACCGACCACTGCCCACTGCTTTTGTCCCTTCACCAATGTTGTATCCACTCACCCATTGACCCTTTAATCCCATGGGCTTTAATTTTGCTAACGAGTCACTTTATCAACCGGCTTTTGAAAGTCCGAATACACAACATCAACTGCATGCCCCTCATCACCCCTCTCCGTTACTTCATCAAAGAACTCAGTCAAGTTATTCAAACACAATTTACCTTTAACAAATCTGCGCTGACTTTCATTTAGTCGCCAATACTTTTCCAAATGCCAGTGAATGTTGTCCTGGATTCCCCACCACTGACCTTAGGCTGGCTGGCCTGGAGTTACTGTTTTTTAAACAGGGGTGTAACAATAGCAATGCACCATCTGTCCATGGGGCCACAGAGCCAGAGCCCAGTGCAATGGTGGTGGCTGGAGTCCAGCAACCTGATACCTGTTGAGCGTCAGCACTCCCACCTTCCCCCTCAGAGCTATTCCCGGGGAGCCTACTGCCACAGTTCCAAGCCCATCGCACTCCCATCAATCCCCCTTCTGTTCATTTCCATCCATTGCCCATAATGCTGGCCCCAGGTGGCACTTACATGGAGCTAGAAAGGGAGCAAGAGAAAGGATGCTGTTAGCAAAGAGCAGGGCGATGGATTGCATTTGTTGTTATCTTATGAAAGTAGAATGTGCACATACCTTGGGTTTTGTTAATCATGGCGGTGACATCATACAGGAAGGGGAGCACTCATTTGATGCTGCCTTATTGACTCAGCCGATGATCATTAATGACATGAATATGTTGGGGCAGAGAGAGGTCTTGTCCATCGGGTTTTCTGGAATCTCTCTTCATTGGTAAGTGGGGGAGAAGGAGGCCAGGTTATGGTTCCCAGGCAGATTGAATCATGTGCTGAATACTTTGGAGAGGATCTACCCTCTGGGCTCCTCAGTGAATGTCACCCACGTGTTCTGGTCCCCACAATTCAGGATCTTTTGGTCAATCGCAGCTCTTCCCGATGGCAGTTGTGAAGGGCACACGGGGCGGTGATAGTTGTGGAGACCCACGCTGGCACATACTGTCGAACTTGGCCATTTGTCGGGGCAGGGAAAGCATGCCTCCAGTACCCCGATGGTCCTCTCACTCACCAGCCTGGTCACTGCACATGCCACAGTTAGAGGTGTTCTGATCATCGTGGGCGGAATGGTTTCATGAGCCACGGTAGAGAGGGGTCGGGGGGATATGTCTAGTCGCCCAGCAACCGGTTTTCCTCCCGGAAGAGATGAGGGAATGCTGCATGTCAGAGGTTGAAGGCACCGTGGCAACTCCCTGCACACTGGCTGTTGACGTGAAGGATCGTCTGAGTGATGTCGCAAACTATCTGCACGTTCATACATCGGAACCATTCCTGTTCACGTGGGTGAAAGAATGCCCAATGGCCACCTTTAATGCAGCATCCTGTACCCTGGAGGAAACCAGTGACCCCCCCCCCTAGCACTGAGATGTCCATTCTCTGCTGGCTTGCTGCTCTGGTACACAGGACGTCACTGACCCGGCCTATGCAGGCACTTGCTGCTCCACAACACCCTTCCTGCTGTACACTTCTCCTGGGGCTGCCTGGGGAGCCTGAGCTGCAAATGTTAAGGGCAACGGTGATCTTCATCGCCGTAGGTGTGCCTGGCTTCAGATCCCTGTTCAGAAGGTCAAAGATGGTCACTGGCAGGTTTTGGAGACCAACCCTTCCTGACACAGAGCTCATCAGAGAGGTCCTCAGGACCTGTGCTGCCTGTAGATCTGATTTTGGAGGTTATCGTAGAATGGTGACAGCACAGAAGGAGGCCATTCGCCCATCAAGCCTGTGCCAGCTCTCTGCAAGAACACCTCAGCCAGTCCCACTGCCCGCCCTTTCCCCGTCGCCCAACAAATTGTTTTCCTTCAGGTACTTATCCAACTCCCTTTTCCTGATCCGAGCTACTCGCTGTGTAAAATAGTTTTTCCTCATGTCGCCTTGTCAATCCACCTTAAATCTGTGTCCTCTGGTTCCTGACCCTTCCACCAATGGGAACAGTTTCTCTCTCTACTCTCCCCTCATGATTTTGAACACCTCGATCAAATCTCCTCTCAACCTTCTCTGCTCCAAGGAGAACAACCCCAGCTTCTCCAGTCTCTCCACGTAACTGAAGTCCCTCATCCCTGGAACCATTCTCGTAAATTTCCTCTGCTCCCTCTCTCAGGCCTTCACATCCGTCCTGTCATGTATTCTACTGACATTGTAATCCATGTATAAGCTGACCTAAGTTGTACACCGTGAGAACACTGACCACTAGGTGGTGAACTTGTGGGAGACACTCCTAACCTGGACTTTCAGGT
Organism: Pristiophorus japonicus; assembly: GCF_044704955.1. Lineage (NCBI taxonomy): Eukaryota > Metazoa > Chordata > Chondrichthyes > Pristiophoridae > Pristiophorus > Pristiophorus japonicus. The sequence continues at coordinate 973,592 of NC_091985.1, read as the reverse complement.
ATAAAAGGGGAAGCTCCACCCATTTTCTCCACTTCAGTGCTGGCTAATAAAGGTTACTGGTCACAGAGTGACCTTCTCGCTAATATGGGCCTCGTGTGCATTTGCACTGTATAGTAAAGACATATCATTGGCGACGAGAAACTGGGATTTAAACCAAGAACACCCAGACCCCGTAACACGACGGAGCTGCGTTCGTTCCTGGGGCTCCTGAACTATTTTGGTAACTTTCTTTCCAAATTGAGCACGATGTTAGAGCCGCTACACGTGCTCCTACGCAAATGTCGTGATTGGGTCTGGGGGACAGCCAGGAAAGGGCTTTTGACAGAGCATGCAATTTGTTATGTTCCAACAAACTGTTAACGCGACATGACCCATGTAAGAAACTTGTTTTAATGTGCAATGCGTCGTCCTCTGGGGTCGGGTGTGTGTTGCAGCATGTTAATGCCAAGGGTCAGTTACAGCTGGTAACTTGTGCATCCAGAAGTCTGTCCCAGGCAGAAAGGGGCTATGGGATGGTAGAAAAGGAAGCGCTAGCATGTGCATATGCAGTAAAGAAAATGCACCAGTATCTGTTTGGCAGGAAATTTGAGCTGGAGACAGATCACAAACTCCTAATGTTCCTTTTGGCCGACAACAAGGCCACAAATGCAAATACATCGGCCCGCATACAGAGGTGGGCACTTACGTTAGCCGCCTATGATAACACAATTTGGCACAGACCGGGCACTGAAAACTGCGCCGATGCACTCAGCAGGCTCCCACTAGTCACCACCGAGGGGGCAACTGAGCATGCTGCTGAGATGGTCATGGTTGTAGAAGCTTTCGAAAGCGAAAGCTCACTCGTGACAGCCTGTCAGATTAAAGTCTGGACAAATAAAGACCCACGACTGTCTTTAGTCAAGAAATGTGTCCTGAATGGGGACTGGGCAGCCACGTACGGGGCATGCCCTGAGGAATTTAAACCATTTCACAGGCGCAGGGATGAACTCTCGATTCAGGCCGATTGCCTACTATGGAAACCGAGTAGTCATGGCCCAGATGGGCAGATAGGTGTTCATCAGAGAACTCCACAATGAGCACCCGGGCATTGTCGTGATGAAGGCAATTGCCAGGTCACACGTTTGGTGGCCAGGGATAGATGCAAACCTGGAACTTTGTGTTCGCAGGTGCAACACGTGTGTCCAGCTGGGCAATGTACCCAGGGAAGCCCCCCTTAGCCCCTGGTCCTGGCCCACCAAGCCATGGTCATGCATCCATGTGGACTACGCAGGTCCTTTCATGGGAAAAATGTTTTTGGTTGCAGTAGACGCCTTCTCCAAATGGATCGAGTGTGACATTCTCAATTCAAGCACATCCTCTGCCACGGTAGAAAGTCTACGGGCAATGTTCGCCGCCCATGGTCTACCGGAAATCTTGGTCAGCGACAATGGCCCGTGCTTTACAAGCATTGAATTCCAGGACTTCATGGCAGGAAATGGTATCAACCATGTCAGAACGGCACCGTTCAAGCCGGCCTCAAACGGCCAGGCAGAATGAGCAGTGCAGATAATCAAACAGGGGATGCTCAGAATCCAAGGGGGTTCCCTACAAAGCCGCTTATCAAACCTCCTGTTGGCCAATAGATCCCGACCACACTCGCTCCACCCGCAGAGCTACTAATGAAAAGGACGCTCAAAACCAGGTTATACCTTATACACCCCACCATGAAAGAAATTGTTGAGAGCAGGCGCCAGTCACAATGTGACTACCATGACGGGAATGCGAGGGTGCGATGTATTGATGTCAATGACCCTGTCTTTGTCCTCAACTATGTTGCAGGGCCCAAATAGCTCGCAGGCACTGTGATTGCCAAAGAAGGGAATGGGATTCTGGTAGTTAAACTTACCAATGGACAAATCTGCCGCAAACACGTGGATCAAACTAAAAGGAGGTTCAGCAACGCCACAGAAGAAGCAGAGGAAGAAAACGATGTAGAGTTCACTCCACCACAGGTGACCAAACACCGGAACCAAATGGAGGAGAGCCCAGTCACTGTGGGCAGTCCGGACAGGCCTGAGGCACCGCAAACAGCAGACCAACAACCGGAGCCAAAACTCAGGCGCTCTACAAGGGAGCGTAAACCACCAAAGATACACAACCTGTGATCCCAATAAGACTTTGGGGGGGAGGTGATGTCATGTATTCAACGATCATTGGAACCCATGTATAAACTGACCTAAGTTGTACACCTTGAGAACATTGACCACTAGGTGGTGAACTTGTGGGAGACACTCCTAACCTGGACCTTCAGGTATAAAAGGGGAAGCTCCACCCACTTTCTCCACTTCAGTGCTGGCGAATAAAGGTTACTGGTCACAGTGACCTTCTCTCTAGTATGGGCCTCGTGTGCATTGATACTGTATAGTAAGGACATATTATTTGCCCGCCCTTTCCCCGTAGCCCTATAACTTGTTTTCCTTCAGGTACTTATCCAACTCCCTTTTCCAGATCCGAGCTACTTGCTGCGTAAAATAGTTTTTCCTCATGTCGCCTTGTCAATCCACCTTAAATCTGTGTCCTCTGGTTCCTGACCCTTCCACCAATGGGAACAGTTTCTCTCTCTCTACTCTGCCCAGACCACTCATGATTTTGAACACCTCGATCAAATCTCCTCTCAACCTTCTCTGCTCCAAGGAGAACAACCCCAGCTTCTCCAGTCTATCCATGTCACTGAAGTCCCTCATCCCTGGAACCATTCTCGTAAATCCCCTCTGCTCCCTCTCTCAGGCCTTCACATCCTTCCTAAAGTGTGGTGCCCACAATACTCGAGTTGTGGCTGAACCTGTGTTTTATAAAGGTCCATCATAACTTCCTTGTTTTTGTACTCCATGGGCTCAATTTCCGGCTTTGATGTTTTGGGGCGAGAATGGCGACGGGGCGGGAAAGTTAGCGCCCGGGAACAGTTTGCCCCTCACTGGGTGAGTTTGGACAGCTGGGCCCTGAGTCAGGGGGGTGCAGCACTCAGGGAGGTGTTAGTGAGGGAAACTCCCCAGATAAAGCGCCGGGCCTGGACCGCTCCGAGAGAGGCCTGGGGGGCAGGGGGGGGAACCTGAGAAAACCCACAAAAACATTCCCAATACATTGCCCACGCCACAACACAAATCACAAAACAAATTAACAGTAGCAACAATCACACGTACCGTAGGAGTGCGTAACTCACCCCTCTGCTGTCGGGATGGTTGGACGGCCCAGATTTCCCAGGTCACCGCGGGGCGCGCTGTGGGGCGGACGGGTCTGGCTGAAGTCCAAACTCAGACCGGTGTCACAACCGGGGGCATTCCACACCGGGCACAGCTCTTCCCGCGGTGCTGCTCCACACTGCCGCTAAACCGGACCCCAGGGTCACCGCGGGGCGCAGGAGGCTGACCGCCCGCCCAGAACAGCTCACTGTCCAGAGCACCTCACCCTCGGCCAGGACACCTCACTGTCCAGAGCACCTCACCCTCGGCCGGAAACCTCACTGTCCAGAGCACCTCACCCTCGCCCAGAACACCTCACTGTCCAGAGCACCTCACCCTCGTCCAGAACACCTCACCCTCGCCCAGGACACCTCACTGTCCAGAGCACCTCACCCTCGCCCAGGACACCTCACTGTCCAGAGCACCTCACCCTCGGCCAGGACACCTCACTGTCCAGAGCACCTCACCCTCGTCCAGGACACCTCACTGTCCAGAACTCCTCACCCTCGCCCAGAACACCTCACTGTCCAGAACTCCTCACCCTCGCCCAGAACACCTCACCCTCGCCCAGGACACCTCACCCTCGCCCAGAACACCTCACCCTCGCCCAGAACACCTCACCCTCGCCCAGAACACCTCACCCTCGCCCAGAACACCTCACCCTCGCCCAGAACACCTCACTGTCCAGAACTCCTCACCCTCGCCCAGAACACCTCACCCTCGCCCAGGACACCTCACCCTCGCCCAGAACTCCTCACCCTCGCCCAGAACACCTCACCCTCGCCCAGGACACCTCACTGTCCAGAACTCCTCACCCTCGCCCAGAACACCTCACCCTCGCCCAGAACACCTCACCCTCGCCCAGGACACCTCACCCTCGCCCAGGACACCTCACTGTCCAGAACTCCTCACCCTCGCCCAGGACACCTCACCCTCGCCCAGAACACCTCACTGTCCAGAACTCCTCACCCTCGCCCAGAACACCTCACCCTCGCCCAGAACACCTCACCCTCGCCCAGGACACCTCACCCTCGCCCAGGACACCTCACCCTCGCCCAGAACACCTCACCCTCGCCCAGGACACCTCACTGTCCAGAACTCCTCACCCTCGCCCAGGACACCTCACCCTCACCAAGAACACCTCACCCTCGCCCAGGACACCTCACCCTCGCCCAGGACACCTCACTGTCCAGAACTCCTCACCCTCGCCCAGGACACCTCACCCTCACCCAGAATACCTCACCCTCACCGAGAACACCTCACCCTCGCCCAGAACTCCTCACCCCCGCCCAGAACTCCTCACCCTCGCCCAGAACACCTCACCCTCACCCAGAACACCTCACCCTCGCCCAAAACACCACACCCTCGCCCAGAACACCTCACTCTCGCCCAGAACACCTCACCCTCACCCAGAACACCTCACTCTCGCCCAGAACACCTCACCCTCGCCCAGAACACCTCACCCTCACCAAGAACACCTCACCCTCGCCCAGAACACCTCACCCTCGCCCAGGACACCTCACTGTCCAGAGCACCTCACCCTCGCCAAGGGCACCTGTCGCCCAGGACACCTCACCCTCACCGAGAACACCTGACCCTCGCCCAGAACACCTCACCCTCGCCCAGAACACCTCACCCTTGCCCAGAACACCTCACTCTCGCCCAGAACACCTCACCTCCAAGAACACCTCACCCTCGCCCAGAACACCTCACCCTCGCCCAGAACACCTCACCCTCGCCCAGAACACCTCACTCTCGCCCAGAACACCTCACCTCCAAGAACACCTCACCCTCGCCCAGAACTCCTCACCCTCGCCCAGAACACCTCACCCTCACCCAGAACACTTCACCCTCGCCCAGAACACCTCACCCCCGCGCAGAACACCTCACCCCCGCGCAGAACACCTCACCCTCGCTCTGAACACCTCACACTCACCCAGAACACCTCACCCTCGCCCAGAACACCTCACCCCCGCGCAGAACACCTCACCATCGCCCAGAACACCTCACCCTCGCCCAGAACACCTCACCCCCACCCAGAACACCTCACCCTCGCCCAGAACACCTCACCTTCACCCAGAACTCCTCACCCTCGCCCAGAACACCTCACCCTCACCCAGAACACTTCACCGTCGCCCAGAAAAACTCACCACCCAGAACACCTCACCCTTACCCAGAACACCTCACCCTTACCCAGAACACCTCACACCCGCCATTGTCGCCACTCCGGGGCTAGAAACTGAGTGCAGAAGACCCGAAAATCCACCCCATTATATCTCTATTTATGAAGCCCATGATCCCGTGTGCTTTATAACCGCTTTCTCAACCTGCCCAGCCAACTTCAACAGTTTGTGCACATATACCCCAGGTCTCTCCGTACACCACCTTTAGGATTGTTACCTTTAGTTTATATTGCCTCTCCTCATTCATTCTGCCAAAATGTATCACTTCGCACTATTCTGCATTAAATTTCACCTGCCCCCTGTCCGCCCATTCCATCAGCCTGTCTGTGTCTTCCTGAAGTCTATCACTATCCTCCTCTCGAGACTTCCAAGTATCATCTGTCAATTTTGAAATTGTGCCCTGTACACCCAAGTCCAAGTCATTAATATACATCAGGAAAAGCCATGGTCCCAGTACAGACCCCTGGGAACACCACTGTATACTTTTCAGAATGGCAGGCAGTGACTAGTGGGGTACCGCAAGGTTCTGTGCTGGGGCCCCAGCTGTTTACACTGCACATTAATGATTTAGATGAGGGGATTAAATGTAGTATCTCCAAATTTTCAGATGACACCAAGTTGGGTGGCAGTGTGAGCTGCGAGGAGGATGCTATGAGGCTGCAGAGTGACTTGGATAGGTTAGGTGAGTGGGCAAATGCATGGCAGATGAAGTATAATGTGGATAAATGTGAGGTTATCCACTTTGGTGGTAAAAACAGAGAGACAGACTATTATCTGAGTGGTGACAGATTAGGAAAAGGGGAGGTGCAACGAGACCTGGGTGTCATGGTACATCAGTCATTGAAGGTTGGCATGCAGGTACAGCAGGCGGTTAAGAAAGCAAATGGCATGTTGGCCTTCATAACGAGGGGATTTGAGTACAGGGGCAGGGAGGTGTTACTACAGTTGTACAGGGGCCTTGGTGAGGCCACACCTGGAGTATTGTGTACAGTTTTGGTCTCATAACTTGAGGAAGGACATTCTTGCTATTGAGGGAGTGCAGCGAAGGTTCACCAGACTGATTCCCGGGATGGCGGATCTGACATATCAAGAAAGACTGGATCAACTGGGCTTGTATTCACTGGAGTTCAGAAGAATGAGAGGGGATCTCACAGAAACGTTTAAAATTCTGACGGGTTCAGACAGGTTAGATGCAGGAAGAATGTTCCCAATGTTGGGGAAGTCCAGGACCAGGGGCCACAGTCTAAGGATAAGGGGTAAGCCATTTAGGACCGAGATGAGGAGAAACTTCTTCATCCAGAGAGTGGTGAACCTGTGGAATTCTCTACCACAGAAAGCAGTTGAGGCCAATTCACTAAATATATTCAAAAAGGAGTTAGATGTAGTCCTTACTACTAGGGGGATCAAGGGGTATGGTGAGAAAGCAGGAATGGGGTACTGAAGTTGCATGTTCAGCCATGAACTCATTGAATGGTGGTGCAGGCTCGAAGGGCCGAATGGCCTACTCCTGCACCTATTTTCTATGTTTCTATGTTTCTATATTTCTATCTTGCTATACCTTCCTCCAGTCCGAGAAACAACCGTTCCCCACTACTCTCTGTTTCCTGTCACTGAGCCCATTCCGTATCCATGCTGCCTCTGTCCCTTTTATTCCATGGGCTTCAACTTTGCTGCAAGCCGATTATGTGGCACTTTGTCAAACGCCTTTTGGAAATCCATGTACACCACATCAACCGCATTGCCCTCATCAACTCTCTCTGTTACATCCGTGCTGGCTTTCCTTCATTAATCCACACTTGTCCAAGTGACTATTGTCTGGCCGGCTATCGTCTCTCAGAAATGATGCTCCTCCTCCTTCTCCTCGGGAAAAGCATGGAGAGGTTTGTCCATGAGGAATGTCCCACCAGCTCCTGAGTCGATCTGACTGTGGTGGGGGATGATGAGACAATACCAATAAACCAACAACTCCTGGGCACCAACGCCCCTCCGGAACCTTCTTCCCCTTCACTTCCCTCTGATCCCATCCCTTATTCCAATCTCACCCCCTGCCATGTTTTCACTATCCCCTCTGAACTTCCCCTCTGACCCCGAACGATCGGTCCTCAGCAAAGGCCTGAGCTTCAGCCCCTTACGCCCCCCACCTCAATGAATTTCGAGCTCGGCACGATGGTGAGCTCGTTATCCCTCACCTTCGTCTCTGTGTTCACTTCTTCGGCCAGGACCCTCTCCCCGCACAGCGGACCCGTTCTCCCGTTTTCAGAATACTTGCTCTACCTAGACCCCTCCCTCTGGCCTCTGACCCTCTCTCGATCTCTTCATCGCAAACTGCCGACGGGACATCTCTCTGCTCCCTCACTCACTCCAACCCACCTCCCTCTGAACTTGCAGCACTCCGCTCTCTCAGACCCAACCCCAACATTGTCATTTAACCTGCGACGAGGGTGGTGCTGTTGTTGTTTGGCGAACCAACCTCGACCTTGCGGAGGCTGATCGCCAGCTCTCTGACCCCTCCTCCTACCTCCCCCTGGACCATGACCCCAGTACTGAACATCAAGCCATCATTTCCCAGATCGTCACTGACCTCATCTCCTCTGGAGATCTTCCCTCCACGACCTCCACCCTTAGTTCCCCAACCCCACACAGCCGGCTTCTACCTCCTTCCCAAGACCCACAAACGGGACTGCCCAGGGAGACCCATGAGGCCAAACTTTCCATGTTGGAAAATAACTCCATTTTTTGACGCTATTTGCAAATAACGGAGGATTTTTTAATGCTAAAATAGCGGCAAAAAAATAAGACCTAAGTTTCGCCAAAAGTATTTTAAATTTTGGCATAAGGCCTAAAAGGCCTCCGATTTTAAGGACGGAGGTAAATTTTTTCGCCTTAACAATGACGCCCGTTGTGTGCATGCCCAACACAGAATATGCCGATGTTACACAGAGAGGAGGGAAAGCAAGTTGTGAGGAGGACAATGTGGGGCTGAAATTGCCCCTCTCCTTCAGGCCTGTTACCCCCAAAAACCAGCGGCCGTGCTGTGCAGTGGAGAGGCCGACATTAGGTGCAGTGGTCACAGCTCGCCCAATCACCCTCCTGAGGTTTCCCCACGGTGCCCCGATCTCCCCCTTACTGCCCCACTGCTGCCGATCCACGGTAAACACGTCATCACCGAGCGCACCGCCGATCTAACCCCTCCTCCCCCCGCCCCCCCGACGGTGACATTCCCCTCGGGAAATCTTCCACCCGCCCGTCGGGGACAAAACAAGCTTTTCCCCGGTGGTACGGTGAGGCTGTGGCCTTCTGCAGCGGCGGGGCAACTTCCCGTAACGGGGAGGGCGCACTGCCGCGACCGCCATGTTGTTTGTTATCGGCCGACTGCCAGGTCGGCCCGACGGTTGTTCCCCCGGGTTCGGCCGGTCCGCCAACAGGCAGCCTGCTGCACACCCCCTCTTGGGTACCAGGCCGCTGGCCCGGCCAAAGCCCTCCCTGGTGGCCCAGTGGGCCAAGGTTTTCCCAACGGTCAGGCTCTCCCCTTTAAGTGAAGGCGAGATTGTGGTGACGTGACACCGTGATGATGTCATCGCGTGGTCACTCGGCACCGCCCCTAATCCCCGCTCCTCGGGGTCCATACCCCCAACCCCCACCCCTCGGGGTCCATACCCCCAATCCCCGCTCCTCAGGGTCCATACCCCCAACCCCCAACCCTCGGGGTCCATACCCCCAACCCCCACCCCTCGGGGTCCATACCCCCAACCCCCACCCCTCGGGGTCCGTCCCCCAACCCCCACCCCTCGGGGTCCATACCCCCAACCCCCGCCCCTCGGGGTCCATACCCCCAACCCCGCTCCTCGGGGTCCGTCCCACAACCCCCACCCCTCGGGGTCTGTCCCCACCAATCTCCGACCCCGAGCCCCCCAACACCCGCCCCTCGGGGCCCCCCCAACCCCCGCCCCTCGGGGTATGTCCCCCCAAACCCCACCCCTCGGGATCCATACCCCCAACCCCCGCCCCTCGGGGTCCATACCCCCAACCCCCACCCCTCGGGGCCCATACCCCCAACCCCCACCCCTCGGGGCCCATACCCCCAACCCCCACCCCTCGGGGTCCATACCCCCAACCCCCGCCCCTCGGGGTCCACACCCCCAAACCCCACCCCTCGGGGTCTGTCCACACCAATCTCCGACCCCGAGCCCCCCAACCCCCACCCCTCGGGGCCCATACCCCCAACCTCCACCCCTCGGGGTCCATACCCCCAACCCCCGCCCCTCGGGGTCCATACCCCCAACCCCCACCCCTCGGGGCCCATACCCCCAACCCCCACCCCTCGGGGCCCATACCCCCAACCCCCACCCCTCGGGGTCCATACCCCCAATCCCCGCCCCTCGGGGCCCATACCCCCAACCCCCGCCCCTCAGGGCCCATACCCCCAACCCCCGCCCCTCAGGTGTAGTCACCGTGCCCATTTACAGCCCCCCCAATTACCCCACCCCCATTTACATCCCCCATTTAAACCCCGACATTTGCACCCCCCAGTTACACCCCCCCCATTTACACCCCCCCTATTTACACCCCCCCCATTTACACCCCCCCTATTTACACCCCCCCCATTTACACCCCCCCCTATTTACACTCCCCCCCCCTATTTACACCCCCCTATTTACACCCCCCCCATTTACACCCCCCCCATTTACACAACCCCCTATTTACACTCCCCCCCCCTATTTACACCCCCCTATTTACACCCCCCCATTTACACCCCCCCCATTTACACCCCCCCCATTTACACTCCCCCCCCCTATTTACACCCCCCTATTTACACTCCCCCCCCCTATTTACACCCCCCTATTTACACCCCCCCCCATTTACACCCCCCCCCATTTACACCCCCCCCTATTTACACTCCCCCCCCCCTATTTACACCCCCCTATTTACACCCCCCCCATTTACACCCCCTCCCCATTTACACCCCCCCCAATTTACACCCCCCCCATTTACAACCCCCCCCTATTTACACCCCCCATTTGCTAGGACGAATACGAAGGTAAATTATTTTTAAGTGGAGAGAGACTACAGACTGCTGCGTTACAGAGGGATCTGTACCTCGTACATCAAACACAAAAGGTTAGCATGGAGGCTCAGCAAATAGTTCGGAAGCCCAATGGAATCTTGGCCTTTATTGCAAGGGGGATAGAGTATAAAAGCATGGAAGTCCTGCTACAACTGTACAGGGTATTAGTGAGGCCACACCTGGAGTACTGCGTACAGTTTTGGTCCCCAAGGAGGAAGATACTTGCATTGGAGACAGTTCAGAGAGGGTTCACTCGGTTGATTGGAGAAAGGTTGAGCAGGTTGGGTCGATACGTATTGGAGTTTAGAAGAATGAGAGGTGATCTTATTAAAACATGTAAGATACTGAGGGGGCTCGGCAGGGTAGATGCAGGGAGGATGTTTCCCCTCGTGGGGGAATCTAAAACTAGGGGCATAGTCTCAGAATAAGGGGCCGCCCATTTAAAACTGAGATGAGGAGGAATTTCTTCTCTCAGAGAGTCGTGAATCTGTGGAATTCTCTGCCCCAGAGATCTGTGGAGGCTGGGTCATTGAATATATTTAAGGTGGAGATAGACAGATTTTTGAATGATAAGGGAGTAAAGGGTTATGGGGAGCGGGCAGGGAAGTGGAGTTGAGGCTAAGATCAGATCAGCCATGATCGTATTTGTCATGTATTCAACCAGCATTGTAACCCATGTATAATCTGACCAAAGTTGTACACCGTGAGAACAATGACCACTAGGTGGTGAACTTGTGGGAGACACTCCTAACCTGGACCTTCAGGTATAAAAGGGGAAGCTCCACCCACTTCCATCACTTGAGTGCTAAGGAATAAAGGACAGGTCGCAGACTGACCTTCTCTCAAGCATGGGCCTCGTGTGCATTTATACTGTATAGTAAGGACGTATCAATGGTGACGAGAAACTGGAATTTAAACAACGCGAGCATGGCCACGAGCAGAACAGACGAGAGGTACTGTGTTAAGGAATGGTTGGGACAGAGATTCAACATTGTTAAAGCAGCACACAGTTCTCCACGCAGACAAGGGCAGTCAGGCATGCCCCAACATGTAGTCGAACCCAGAAGGGGAGTTCAACAGAGACAATGGCAAGCTGAACGGTGATTCACGCCATTGCAAGGGACAATGCGGCCAGTAATGGGCCATCAACACCTGTTAATGGCGCACTCAAAGACAATAACAGGGGCAGTCAGGGACGATCGACTGGCAAGGGACCTTTTGTTTCAAACAGCAACTCATGCTGGAGGCGTGGAGGCATACATTCAGCCGGAGTTTGCAGAGGTGAGCAAAATACCTGCAGAAATTGCAGAAATGAATGCTGGGGGAAATCGCTGGAAGCTGAAGTTCAGCGAGTTCATGTGGAGCACGTAGACAGTTCATACACCAGGACGCCACCGATAATGATGAAAGTGCTCCTCAATAGCATCCCAGTATCAATGGAGCTAGACACAGGGGCCAGCCAGTCCCTGATGGGTATCAAACAGTTCGAAAAGTTGCGGGTATCCAAGGCCAGGAGGCCAAAATTATCGCCGATTGACGCACAGCTACGGACTTACACAAAGCAGATCATTCCGGTGCTAGGCAGCGCCACGGTAGTCGTGACCCACAAAGATTCGGAGAACAGGTTGCCACTCTGGATTGTCCCAGGGGACGGTCCCGCACTACTGGGGAGGAGTTGGCTTGCTGTCATGAACTGGAAATGGGACAATGTCAATGCAATTTCTTCTGTGGAGCGAGTATCATGCTCACAGGTCCTGGACAAATTTGACTGATTATTTCAACCCGGCATTGGCACTTTCATAGGGGCTAAGGTAATGATTCACATAAACCCGGACGCCAGACCAGTACACCACAAGGCCAGAGCGGTGCCGTACGTGATGCAGGAAAAGATAGAATGCGAATTGGACCGCCTGCTGAGGGAAGGCATCATCTCGCCAGTCGAATTCAGTGACTGGGCGAGCCCAATTGTGCCGGTGCTCAAGGCGGATGGGTCGGTCAGGATATGTGGTGATTACAAGGCCACCATCAATCGGGTGTCACTCCAAGACCAGTACTCGCTACCGAGAGTGGAGGACCTCTTTGCGACGCTATCCAGTGGCAAACTTTTTTCAAAATTGGACCTGACCTCAGCTTACATGACCCAGGAGCTGGCGAGTGAGTCGAAGAAGCTGACCACCATCACGACACACAAGGGGTTGTTTGAGTACAACAAATGTCCATTCGGGATTCGCTCGGCCGCCGCGATCTTCCAACGAAATATGGAAAGCTTCCTCAAGTCGATTCCAGGGACGGTGGTTTTTCAGGACGACATCCTCATCACGGGTTACGATACTGAAGAACACCTCCACAACCTGGAGGAGGTGCGACGCAGACTGGACCGGGTAGGGCTGCGACTGAAAAAGGCGAAGTGCATCTTCTTAGCTCCAGAGGTAGAATTCCTGGGGATGAGGGTAGCAGCAGACGGGATCAGCCCGACTGCGTCCAAGAGGGAAGCAATCCAGAGAGCACCCAGACCCCGTAACACGACAGAGCTGCATTCATTCCTGGGGCTCCTGAATTATTTTGGTAACTTTCTTCCCAAATTGAGCATGCTGCTAGAGCCACTACACGTGCTCCTACGCAAAGGTCGCGAATGGATCTGGGGGGACAGCCAGGAAAGGGCTTTTAATAGAGCACGCAATTTGTTATGTTCCAACACTCTGTTAACACTATACGACCCATGTAAGAAACTTGTGTTAACGTGCGATGCGTTGTCCTATGGTGTCGGGTGTATGTTGCAGCATGTTAATGCTAAGGGTCAGTTACAGCCGATAGCTTATGCCTCCAGGAGTCTGTCCCAGGCAGAAAGGGGCTACGGGATGGTAGAAAAGGAGGCGCTCGCATGTGTATATACGGTAAAGAAAATGCACCGGTACCTGTTTGGCAGGAAATTTGAGCTGGAGACAGATCACAAACCCCTAACGTCCCTTTTGGCCGACAACAAGGCCATAAATGCAAACGCACCGGCCCGCATACAGAGGTGGGCACTCACGTTAGCTGCATATGACTACACTATTCGGCACAGACCGGGCACCGAAAACTGCGCCGATGCACTCAGCAGGCTCCCACTAGCCACCACTGAGGGGACAACTGAGCATGCTGCTGAGATGGTCATGGTTGTTGAAACTTTCTGAAGCGAAGGCTTACCCGTGACAGCCCGTCAGATTAAAGTCTGGACAAATAGAGACCCGCTATTGTCTCTAGTCAAGAAATGTGTCCTGAATGGGGACTGGGCAGCCACGTACAGGGCATGCCCTGAGGAATTTAAACCATTTCACAGGTGCAAGGATGAACTCTTGATTCAGGCCGATTGCCTGCTATGGGGTAACCGAATAGTCATGCCCCAGATGGGCAGAGAGGTGTTCATCAGAGAACTCCACAATGGGCACCCGAGCATTGTCACGGTGAAGGCAATTGGCAGGTCACACGTTTGGTGGCCAGGGATAGACGCAGATCTGGACCTTTGTGTTCGCAGGTGCAACACGTGTGCCCAGCTGGGCCATGCGCCCAGGGAAGCCCCCCTTAGCCCCTGGTCCTGGCCCGCCAAGCCTTGGTCATGCATCCATGTGGACTATGGAGGTCCTTTCATGGGGAAAATGTTTTTGGTTGTAGTAGACGCCTACTCCAAATGGATCGAGTGTGACATTTTAAATTCAAGCACATCCTCTGCCACGGTAGAAAGTCTACGGGCAATGTTCGCCGCCCACGGTCCACCGGACATCTTGGTCAGCGACAATGGCCTGTGCTTCACAAGCACTGAATTCCAGGACTTCATGGCAGGCAATGGAATCAACCATGTCAGAACGGCACCGTTCAAGCCGGCCTCAAACGGCCAGGCAGAACGAGCAGTACAGATAATCAAACAGGGGATGCTCAGGTTCCAAGGGGGTTCCCTACAAAGCCGCTTATCACGCCTCCTGTTGGTCAATAGATCCCGACCACACTCGCTCAAAGGGGTTCCACCCGCAGAGCTGCTAATGAAAAGGACGCTCAAAACCCGGTTATCCCTTATACACCCCACCATGAAAGAAATTGTCGAGAGCAGGAGCCAGTCACAATATGACTACAACGACAGGAATGCGAGGGCGCGATGTATTGATGTAAATGATCCTGGTTTTGTCCTCAACTACGCTGCAGGGCCCAAATGGCTCGCAGGCACTGTGGTTGCCAAAGAGGGAAATAGGATTCTGGGAGTTAAACTTACCAATGGACAAATCTGCCGCAAACATGTAGATCAAACAAAAAGAAGAAGTAGAAGCAGAACACGACGTAGAGTTTACTCCACCACAGGTGACCGAACACCGGAACCAAAGGGAGGAGAGCCCAGTCACTGTGGGCAGTCCGGACAGGCCTGAGGCACCGCAAACAGCAGACACTCAGGCCAGCGCCCAACAACCGGAGCCTCAACTCAGGCGCTCTACAAGGGAGCGTAAACCACCAGAGAGAGTCAACCTGTGATCCCAATAAGACTTTGGGGGGGGGAGGTGATGTCGTGTATTCAACCAGCATTGTAACCCATGTATAATCTGACCTAAGTTGTACACTGTGTAGGGGAGGACGAAATCCCCCTCATTTTACCCAGAAGGAAAAGGGCTGTGGGATCAGTCTGTGCTGTGAATTGAAACCGATGGAAGGAAAACTTTGGGACACAAATGGAGACCCCCCCCCCCAGTGTTTGGACTCATAGGAAAGGGAATTTAATTTGGAACTATCTACCAGAAAGTTTGAAATCCTAAAGTGCACATGGAAGAAACTACGAACTTTAATCGAATTTGGGATTTTTTTAAAGGTCTGCAAGAAAAAGGGTGGAGTCAATATCAAAAGGGCCAGTTTGGACATTGGAACTAATCAAATTGTCTGGGAACTGTATACCCTCAAAACTTGCCCCTTGAAAACATTAGCATTTAAACAATGCCACATACATATTCCAACACCTTTTTCATCAGGCATAGAAATATCTGGCTCAGGCCAGACTAGCACAATGGCTACAGGAGGCCAATGCAAACAACACCCACTCAAACCTTGAGTAGGTTAAGATCAGTGGGAAAAAAAACCTAACAACCTCAAACTGCTGCATTTTTCAAAATCAAAAGTCCACCAATGAGAAGAATCGACTTCAGCAGGAGAGGCGGACTGGATAATCTGGCTATAAAAAAGGGGTTTCTGACGTAGTGGTACAGAGGAGTGATGATTTTCCCTGCCCTCGTGATTCAACAACCACAACCACAGGCCTCTCGACACTGAAGGAAAACCAGTGTCCGAAGACACCAAAGGTAGAAGAAACAAACCACCAGACTGCGGAAGGCACAGTAGTGAGTATAACCTCTGGTCCCCAGAACTCCCAACTCAGTTAGGCCAGGAAAGGTGGGAGGTTGGGCATTGTACTGCTAAACTGGTGTAAAGATTTTCGTTGTGTCCGTTTAGTGGGATTTAGGGGGATTGTTTTGTTGGTGTATTGCTGTTTGTTGAGTTACACCTTGCCAAATAAATTGGAATCCTAAAGTTCCTCTTGGAATCACCTTGTCTCAGTTCTATTGTATTACATCTCCTGATCGTGAGTCTTATGTCAGAACAGTGTAAGGGAAGCTAGGAGCGCCTCGAAAACGCTCAACTGTGTGTCACAGGCTAGGGAAGAAGGGGTTAGGTGTGTTTGACACTCACAGGTGCCTCACAGGCTAGGCATAAGCTGTGGGGACGCACGAGTCTCAAAACCCCCTTCATAAGCTGTGGACACAGTCTCTCCAGGGGTGCTCTTGCAGCACTCAGGGTACCTCACAGGCCAGGCATAAGCTGTGAGGGCAGAAGCCCAGAGAGAGACACCCAAGGCACAACAACACTCCCTGAAAACCCCTTAAAACTGTGAGAACACTGACCACTAGGTGGTGAACTTATGGGAGACACTCCTAACCTGGACCTTCAGGTATAAAAGGGGAAGCTCCACCCTCTTCCATGAGTTGAGTGCTATGGAATAAAGGACAGGTCACAGGCTGATCTTCTCTCAAGCATGGGCCTCGTGTGCATTTATACTGTATAGTAAGGACGTATCAGTATTGAATGGCGGAGCAGGCTCGAGGGGCCAAATGGCCGACTCCTGCTCCCATTTCTTATGTTCTACCGTGGCTGACATGCCCTCAACCGTGTCTGTTCTATTTCCCGCACTTCTGCTCTCATCCTCCCAGAACCACAAGAGGGTTCCCCTTGTCCTCACCTTTCACCCCACCAGCCTCCACCAATCACATCTTCCCTTCCCCTCCCCTCTCAGCATTCTGAAGGGACCGTTCCCTCTGCGACCCCCTGGTCCATTCCTCAATCACCCCCAGCACTCCCTCCCCTTCCCACAGCACCTTCCCGTGCAAGTGCAGGAGATGCAACACCTGCCCTTTCACCCCCTCCCTTCCCACTGTCCAAGGCCCCAGAGCCTCCTTCCAGGTGAAACAGCGATTTACTTGTACTTCTTGCAATTCAGTATACTGTATTCGCTGCTCACGGTGTGGTCTCCTCCACATTGGGATTAGGCTGGATAGCTCTTGGTCGGCCGGCACGGACACGATGGGCCGAAATGGCCTCCTTTCGTGCTGTAAACTTCTACGATTCTGTGACTCTAACTGTCGGGCACAGTGGTATACAAATGGGGCTTTACAGGGCGGGTTATGGAAATGATCAGTGAGACAGATTTGATTCAGAGGAAGTGAGTCAAAGTGCATAAGCAGCAGAAATTGCGCCCGCCCCGAGTTTCTACATTTGCGGTCAATCCTCCACCATTGCAGCACCTCAACTAAACAGCGAATGAGTATACCTCCCATCTCACCATGGGAGCCACTGCTGAACCAGGACACCTTTAACCAGACCTGGGACCAGGCAGTAAGTAGCATTGGCACCATACTAGCAGTGGTTAAAGTGACGATGACACATTTCTCTCACAAGTTTCTTGTGTCTGACAGCAGGGACTTGAGAAGGATCAGCCTGCACTTGGCCCAGAGTAGCTCAGGTCACAGATACACTGTTGGTGAACGAGTTCAAACCAGACCGGGTGTTCAGGAGGGACAGGAAGATTTTTACATAAGAACATCAGAAATAGGAGCAGGAGTAGGCCATATGGCCCCTCGAGCCTGCTCCGTCATTTAATACGATCATGGCTGATCCGATCATGGACTCAGCTCCACTTCCCCGCCCGCTCCCTTATCCCCTTATCAGTTAAGAAACTGTCTATTTCTGTCTTAAATTTATTCAATGTCCCAGCTTCCACAGATCTCTGAGGCAGCGAATTCCACAGATTTACAACCCTCTGAGGGAAGAAAGTTCTCCTCATCTCAGTTTTAAATGGGCGGCCCCTGATTCTAAGATCATGCCCCCTAGTTCTCGTCTCCCCTATCAGTGGAAACATCCTCTCTATATCCACCTTGTCAAGCCCCCTCATAATTTCATATGTTTCAATAAGATCACCTCTCATTCTTCTGAATTCCAATGAGTAGAGGCCCAACCTACTTAACCTTTCCTCATAAGTCAACCTCCTCACCTCCGGAATCAACCGAGTGAACCTTCTCTGAACTGCCTCCAAAGCAATTATATCATTTCTTAAATATGGAAACCAAAACTGTACGGAGTATTCCAGGTGTGGCCTCGCCAATACCCTGTATAACTCTGCAAATCCTGTGGCATTTATCAGCAGAAAATAATACTGCTCCATGAGTTTGCAAATAGCCTAAGGCCACTACCAAAGTGTGATGGAAGTCAGTGCACAGTTTCTACACAGCCCATGTCCAAGGGAATTCTGGAAACCATATTTATTCCAGGCTGATGGCAAGTTACCCACTCGTGACATGGCCCATGTCACCACTACACAATGCCCATATCCCCAGCAAACAGCCTGTACTGAAAGGAGAGAGAGGACTATGATTGGGGAAATATATGGCTTTTTGCAGACACTGTTTGGGCTACATTGGAGGGCGATGGGGAGTGCTGATCAATATACTCTGCTTATATATGGAGTTATGCTTGAACTGTATAAAACACAAGTTAGGCCACACCTGGAGTACTGCACACAGTTCTGGTCACCACATTACAGGAAAGAAGTGATTTGCACTCGAGAGGGTACAGAGGAGATTTACGAGGATGTTGCCAGGACGAGAGAATTTTAACTATGAGGAAAGATTGGAAAGGTGGGGTCTGTTTTATTTACAACAGAAGAGGCTGAGGGGAGACCTGATTGAGGTGTATAAAATTATGAGGGGCCTAGATAGAATGGATCGGAAGGACCAGTTTCCCTTGGCAGAGAGATCTGTAACTGAAGTCCCTCAACCCTGGAATCATAATCGTAAATCTCCTCTGCACCCTCTCTCAGGCCTTCACATCCTTCCTAAAGTGCGGTGCCTAGAATTGGACACAATACTCCAGCTGGGGCCGAAGTAGTTTTATACAGGTTCATCATAATTTCCACGTTTTTCTACTCTACGCCTCTATTTATGAAGCCCGGGATCCCATCAGCCTTTTTAACTGTTTTCTCAACCTGCCCGATCACCTGCAACGATTTATGCAGACATCGCCCCAGGTCTCACTGTTTGTGTACCCCTTTAGGATTGTAACATTTAGGTTATATGTCCTCTCTTCAATCTTTCGACCAAAGTGCATCATGTCACACATTTCATCTGCCCCGTGCCCGCCCATCCCACCAACCTGTCTCTGTCTTCCTGATGTCTATCACTGTCCCCCTCACTGTTCACTGTTCAATTGGGAGAAGGATTTGAGGCGAATTGACATTTTTTTAACCCAGAGGGTGGTGGGGGTCTGGAACTCACTGCCTGAAAGGGTGATAGAGGCAGAGACCCTCATCACATTTAAAAAGTACTTGGATGTGCACTTAACATCCTTACACTTAACATCCGTAAGACAAATGTCCTCCACCAGCCTGTCATCGCCAACAGCACTGTCCCCCAGTCATCAAGATCCACGGCGCAGCCCTGGACAATGTGGACCATTTCCCATATCTCGGGAGCCTCTTATCAACAAAGGCAGACATTGATGTGGAGATTCAACACTGCCTCCAGTGCACCAGTGCAGCCTTCGGCCGTCTGAGGAAAAGAGTGTTTGAAGACCAGGCCCTCAAATCTACCACCAAACTCATGGCCTACAGGGCTGTAGTAATACCCGCCCTCCTGTATGGATCTGAGGCATGGACCATGTACAGTAGACACCTCAAGTCGCTGGAGATATATCACCAACAGACACACCAACATCAGTGTCCTCGACCAGGTCAACGTCCCCAGTATTGAAGCACTGACCACACTCGATCAGCTTCGCTGGGCAGGCCACATAGTACGCAGGCCAGATTCGAGACTCCCTAAACAAATGCTTTATGCGGAGCTCCTTCATGGTAAACGAGCCAAAGGTGGGCAGCGGAAACGTTATAAGGACACCATCAAAGCCTCCCTGGTAAAGTGCGACATCACCACTGACACCTGGGAGACCCTGGCCGCAGACTGCCCGAGGTGGAGAATGTCCATCCGGGAGGGCGTTGAGTCCTTCGAGTCTCAACGCAAGGAACGTGAAGAGGCCAAGCGCAGGCAGCGGAAGGAACGCGCGGCAAACCAGCCCCACCCACCCCTTCCCTCGACCAATGTCTGTCCCACCTGTAACAGGGTCTGTGGCTCCCGTATCGGACTGTTCAGCCATCAAAGAACTCACTTTGGGAGTGGAAGCAAGTCTTCTTTGATTCCGAGGGACTGCCTATGATGATGATGATGGATGTATATTTGAAATGCCGTAACCTACAGGGCTATGGACCGAAAGCTGGAAAGTGGGATTAGTCTGGGTAGCTCTTGGTCGACCGGCATGGACACGATGGGCCGAAATGGCCTCCATCTGTGCTGTAAACATCTATGAGTCGATGATACACCTGGAGTGAGTTGGCAGAATGCGAGTCGTGTGATACTGAGTACTGAACACTGTCAGACAAGGAGGCATAGTCATTCTCTGAAAGAGCAGCTGTCAGCTTTGACCCTGGAGGAGGATGGGAATACTGGAGAGGAGTTAGCAGAAGCTGAACAGCCACGGGAAGCACCAAGATTGACAATCCTGCGACTGAGAAGTTACTTCCTGCCTGCTGCATTTGTATTTCATTGCAAAATGAAAGGGTTCTGTTGCAACACTTCGAGAAAGATATATTCCAGTGGTTGCAACACATTGAGTTCCGTGAGAATTTGTCACATGTCCTTGGGCATTGGTAGGAGTGCGTAAGTGAGTAGATTGAGCAAGTATAAAGAAAATGATAAAATAGTTACTGGCCTGCAGCATGGCAGGGCCTCAAATTGCCCCTGCTCCAGTCTCCAAGTGCTGCCTTTACAAAGGAACTGAAGATCCGATAATTGTACTGTCGAGTCTGACAAGTAAATAAGCAGGAAGCAGAAGCTGATTGTGTCAGGGGATTGTACAGTGATAATTGGGGCTGTTGGGCAGTGAGCAGTAGGTGTGATTAGCTGGATATGCATTCTGCAGCTAACACTGACAAGGACAATGAGAACACATACCAAGCAAGCGTGTGAGTGAAGGCAATTGAGCAGGTCAGAGGTGTCTTGTGGGAACTTGAACACAAAAAAGATTTCAAATGTTGTAGCCCGTAGTGTGCGGGGACTGGTGTTGTGTATTAGTAAACTTAGAATTACACCGCACAAGAGACCATTGGGCCTGTGCCTGTTCATTGAAAGAGCATAGTCCCAATTAGTCCGACTCTGCCTGTCAACATAAGAACATAAGAAATAGGAGCAGGAGTCGGCCATTTGACCCCTCGAGCCTGCTCCGCCATTCAATAAAATCATGGCTGATCCGATCATGGACTCAGCTCCACTTCCCCGCCTGCTCTCCATAACCCTTTACTCCCTTATCGCTCAAAAATCTGTCTATCTCCACCTTAAATATATTCAATGACCCAGCCTCCACAGCTCTCTGGGGCAGAGAATTCCACAGATTTACAACCCTCTGAGAGAAGAAATTTCTCCTCATCTCAGTTTTAAATGGGTGGC
Source organism: Pristiophorus japonicus (assembly GCF_044704955.1). Taxonomy (NCBI): domain Eukaryota; kingdom Metazoa; phylum Chordata; class Chondrichthyes; family Pristiophoridae; genus Pristiophorus; species Pristiophorus japonicus. The sequence goes on along the minus strand of NC_091985.1, from coordinate 952,072 downwards.
CCCTTATTCTGAGACTATGCCCCCTAGTTTTAGTTTCCCCTATCAGTGGAAATATCCTCTCTGCATCCACCTTGTCGAACCCCCTCATTATCTTATATATGTTTCGATCAGATCACCTCTCATTCTGCTGAACTCCAATGAGTAGAGGCCCAACGTACTCAACCTAACTTCATAAGTCAACCTCCTCACCTCCGGAATCAACCGAGTGAACCTTCTCTGAACTGTCTTCAATGCAAGTATATCCTTCCTTAAATCACTGGAGAAATACCACCAACGATGTCTCTGCAAGACGCTACAAATCCCCTGGGAGGACAGACGCACCAACGTTAGCGTCCTTGACCAGGCCAACATCCCCAGCATCGAAGTACTGACCACACTTGACCAGTTCTGCTGGGCAGGCCACATAGTCTGCATACCAGACACAAGACTCCCAAAGCAAGCGCCCTACTTGGAACTCCTTCACGGCAAACAAGCCCAAGGTGGCAGAGGAAAAGTTGCCCCGAGGGAGAGGCTCCTTTCCCGGAGGTGCCCCGGGGGGTGATTCCCCTTTCCCGGAGTTGCCCCGGGGGGTGATTCCCCTTTCCCGGAGTTGCCCCGGGGGGTGATTCCCCTTTCCCGGAGTTGACCCGGGGGAAGAGGTCCTGCCGCCGATTGGTTTTGCTGTCGGTCCCCTTTGTGTGGCTCGGTGGAATGGCCGCCCTTAAAGGGGAACTGGCGCTGTCAGCGACGCCATGTTATTTACTTTGTTCGGCCGATAGCCAGATCAAGCCGACAATTATGGCGGTGGGTTCGGCCGGGCCTCCAACAGGAAGCCTTGTACAGCCGCTTGGGTGCCATGCTGCTGGCCCATTGACACCCTCCCTGGTGGCTCAGTGTTTGTCACTAAAGTGGCTGCAGAGTTCACAGCAGCCCTCCCCTTTAACTGAAGGGGAGGGACATTGTGACATGCCAGTACGATGACATCATCATCGCGGCGCTGGTGACTGACAGCGTCGGCCACTCCGCCCCACCCCCACGATGACGTCACTCCATCCCGGCCCCACTTCCGCTCCATGATGATGTCACTTCCTCCCAATGATGAGGTCACAGCCTGAAGTGTTGAATTTCTTCGGAAGACTTCAGGAGGTGCAACACGTTTCAGGCAGTCGGCAATTTTGGCCCCTCCAGCTCTTTCATCATCAGAGAGCTCTGACTTTAATTGCCCGACCAATGCCCCTCGTGGGAATGTACTGTGACTGTACCCGAACCACCTCCTCATCAAAGGCAGCCCATTGTTCCACGACAGTTTTGCCTGACAATCTTTGATTCCAGTTTATCCGGGCCAGATCCGTTCTCATCCCACTAAAATTTGCCTTCCTCCAATTAAGTATTTTTATTCTAGATTGCTCCCTGTCCGTTTCCATAGCTAATCTCAAGCTTATGATACGATGATCGCTGTTCCCTAAATGTTTCCCGACTGACATTTGCCCCACCTGACCTACCACACTCCCCAGGACCAGATCCAGCAATGCCTCCTCCCTCGTCGGGCCGGAAACAGACTGATCAAGCAAGTTCTCCAGAACGCACTTCAGAAATTCTTCCCCCTCTCTGCCCGTTACACTATGACTATCCCAGTCTATATTGGGACAGTTGAAGTCCCCCATTTTCACTACTCTATAGTTCTTGCATCGTTCTAATTTCTCAGCAAACTTGCTCCTCTGTATTTCCCCACTAGTTGGTGGCCTATCGGGTACACCGGGTAATGTATTGGCACCTCTATTGTTTCTTAACTCTAGCTTCTGTCCTTGACCCCTCCAGGACATCCTCTCTCTCCAGCACTGGAACATTTTCCTTAACCAATACTGTTGTGTATCTGTAAAGCATGCACTCCCATGTTCCGCCACCAGGGAGCGCATCCCTGACGTCCCAAGGGATCCCAGCATCCCTTGGAAGCACTGTATATAAGCCGGCCCCTAAGGCCTGTTCCTCAATCTGGAGTGTCTTATTAAAGACTGAGGTCACTGTTACTTTAACCTCCCAGTGTGCAGTCTCATCTGTGTTGGGAACACAATAACTGGCGACGAGTACACGAATCCAACGCAAAGATGCAGCAAACTGTGGGCATCCTGGAGAAGTTCTCGGAGGGTGAGGACTGGGAAGCCTATGTCGAACGGCTAGACCAGTACTTTGTAGCCAACAAGCTGGACGGAGAAGGAAGCGCTGCAAAAAGGAGAGCGGTCCTCCTCACGGTCTGCGGGGCACCGACATACAGCCTCATGAAGAATCTTCCGCCTCTGGTGAAACCCACAGATAAGTCGTATGAGGAGCTGTGTACACTGGTTCGGGAGCATCTTAACCTGAGGGAGAGCGTGCTGATGGCGAGGTATCGGTTCTACACGTGCCAGCGATCTGAAGGTCAGGAAGTAACGAGCTACGTCGCTGAGCTAAGGTGACTTGCAGGACAATGTGAGTTTGATGGCTACCTGGAGCAAATGCTCAGAGACTTTTTTGTACTGGGCATTGGCCACGAGACCATCTGACGAAAACTTTTGACTGTAGAGACACCGACCCTCAGTAAGGCCATTGCGATAACACAGGCATCTGGACCAAGTAAAGAAAAGGTTCAGCATGGACACTAAGGAACCTGAGGAAGATCATGAGATGGTATTCACACCACCACCAGTGAACGAGCAACAAGAACATTCAGCAGCATGCACAGTCCCTGCGGCCAGCCCGGACAACCCGGAATCACCACAGGGGACAGAGACGCATGCCAAGGCTCAACAACCAGAGCCCCAACTGCAGCGCTCCACGAGAGAGCGTCGACCACCTGAAAGACTCAATCTTTGACCCCATAAGAGGTTGGGGGGGAGGTGATGCCATGTATGTAACCTTCATGTAACTATAATCTTCATAACAACACTGCAGACTGTGTACACCTAAGAAATGCACACCTTGACCACAGGGGGTGAACTTGTGGGAGACACTCCTCACCTGGTCGTCCAGGTATATAAAGGGAGGTCCCACGCAGGGTCATCACTTCTTGGTCCTGGGAATAAAGGTTCAGGTCACAGAGTGACCTTGTCTTCAGTATGTGCCTCGTGTTGATTTATAGTAGTGTGTAAGGACATTACACCCTCTATCTCCCTCTCTCTCTCCCCTACTCCCTCTCTCTCTCCCTTTCCCCCCTCTCTCCTTTACCCCCGATTCCATCTCCTCTCTCTCTCCCTTTCCCCTCTCTCCTTTTCTCCTTTTACCCGTCTTCCACTGTTCCCCCTCTCTTCGCCCCCTCACTCTTTCTCCACCTCTCCCACTTACATCCTCCCTCCCTCTCTCTCCCTTCCCCCACTTTCTCCCTCCCTCTTTTCCCCTTCCCTCCCTCCCCTCCCCCTCGTTCCCCTCCCCTCCCTCTTCCTCTGTCTCTCCCTCACTCTCCCACTTTACCCTCTCCCTCTTTCCCCCTCTCCCTTTCCACCCTCTCCCCTTTCCGCCCTCTCTCTTTTCTCCCTCCCTCTCCCAATCTCCCCCCTCCCTCTCTCCTCTCTCTCCCTCCCCCTTTCCCCCTTCCCTCTCCCCCTTTCCCTCTCTCCCTCTCTCCCTCACACACTCCCTTTATCCCTCTCTCCTTCTCACACTCCCACTCTGCCTCTCCCCCTCACACTCTCTCTCTCTATCACACTCACTCTCTCTCTCTCTCCCTCTCACAGTCCCTCTCTCTCTCTCTCTCTCCCTCTCACACTCCCTCTCTCACTCTCACCCTCTCACACTCCCTCTCTCTCTCTCCCTCACACACTCCCTCTATCGCTCTTCTCCTCACACTCCCTCTCTCTCTCTCACCCTCACACACTCAATCTCTCCCTCTCACACTCCCTCTCTCCCTCTCTCTCTCTCTCTCTCTCTGTCCCTCGCATATGCTCTCTCTCTCTCCCTTTCACACTCCCTCTCTTTCTCTTTGCCTCTCACGCTCTCCCTCTCACACTCCCTCTCTCTCTATCCTTCTCACACTTCCTCTCTCCCCCTCATACTCCCTCTCTCTCTCTCCCTCTCACACTCCCTCTCTCCCTCCCACATTCCCCCCCTCTCTCCCTCTCACACTCCTTCTCTCCCTCACACTCTCTCTCTCCTTCTCTCCCTCTCACACTCCCTCTGTCTCTCTCTCCCTCAAACACTCTCTCTCTTCCACACACACTCTCTCTCTCCCTCTCACACTCCCCCTCTCCCTCTTTCCCCCCACAATACCTCTCTCTCTCACTCATTCACACACTCACTCGCTCCCTCTCACACTCCCTCTCTCTCTCTCACATGTAGTCTCTGCCTCTCACACTCCCTCTCACACTCACTCTCTCCCTCTCACACTCCCTCTCTTTCTCTCGCCCTCACACACTTTCTCTCCCTCGCACACACACACTCTCTCCCTCTCCCCCTCGCACTCTCTTTCTCTCTCTCCCTCTCACATTCCGTCTCTCTCTCTCTCTCCCTCTCACACTCCCTCTCTCTCTCTCTCTCTCCCTCACAAACTGTATCTCTCCCTCTCACGCTCCCTCTCTCACTCTGTTCCTCTCACACTCCCTCTCTCTCTCTCTCACTCCCTCTCTCTCTCTCCCTCTCACGTTCTGTCTCCCTCACACAATCTCTCTCTCCCTCTAATACTCGCTCTCTCCCTCTCTCCCTCTCACACTCCCTCTCTCTCACACTCCTTCTCTCCCTTACCCCCTCACGCTACCGCTATCTCTCCCTCTCACACTCTCTCTCTCTCTCACACTCCTTCTCTCCCTTACCCCTCACGCTACCTCTCTCTCCCTCTCACACTCTCTCTCTCTCCCTCTCACACTCCCTCTCTCCCTCACACCCTCACACTCTCGCTCTTTCTCTCCCTTTCACACTCCCTCTCTCTCTCTCTCTCCCTCTCACCCACCCTCTCTCTTTCCCCCTCACATTCCCTTTCACTCTCTCCCGCTTTCACACTCCCTCTCTCCCTCTCGCATTCACGCACTCTCGCTCTCCCTCTCACACGCCCTCTCTCTCTCTATCCCTCTCACACTCCCTCTCTCCCTCTCACACTCCCTCTGTCTCTCTCTCCCTCAAACACTCTCTCTCCCTCTCACTCTCCCTCTCTCTCTCTCTTCCTCACACACTCTCTCTCTCCCTCTCACACTCCCCCTTTCCCTCTCTCCCCTCACAATCCCTCTCTCTCTCACTCATTCACACACTCTCTCTCTCCCTCTCACACTCCCTCTCTCACTCTCTCACTCTCACACTCTCTCGCACCCTCTCACACTCCCTCTCTCTCTCTCTCACATGCACTCTCTGCCTCTCACACTCACTCTCTCTCCCTCTCACACTCACTCTCTCTCTCTCACACTCACTCTCTCTAGCCCTCACACACTTTCTCTCCCTCGCACACATCCTCGCTCCCTCTCCCCCTCGCACTCTCTTTCTCTCGCTCCCTCTCACATTCCGTCTCTCTCTCTCTTTCCCTCTCACACTCCCTCTCTCTCTCTCCCTCACAAACTGTATCTCTCCCTCTCACGCTCCCTCTCTCACTCTGTTCCTCTCACACTCCCTCTCTCTCTCTCTCACTCCCTCTCTCTCTCTCTCTCTCCCTCTCATGCTCTCTCTCCCTCACACACTCCCTCTCTCCCTTCTCCCTCACACACTGCCTCTCACACTCCCTCTCTCCGTCATACACTCTCTCTCTCCGTCTCTCCCTCTCACACTCCGTCTCTCTCTCTCCCTCCCTCATACACTATCTTGCTCCCTCTCACACTCCCTCTCTCCCTCTCTCCCTCTCACACTCCCTCTCTCTCTCTCCCCCACACACTCTCTCTCTCCCGCTCACACTCTCTCTCTCGCTCCCTCACACACTCTTGTTCTCCCTCTCACACTCCCTCTCTCCCTCTCACACTCCCTCTCTCCCTCGCTCCATCTCACACTTTCTCTCTCTCTCTCACATTCCCTCTCTCCCTCACTCCCTCTCACACTCCCTCTCTCCTTCTCCCCCTCACACTCCCTCAATCCCTCTCCCTCTCTCTCTCTCCCTCACAAACTCCCTCTCTCTTTCTCCTTCTCACACTCCCTCTCTCTCTCTATCCCTCTCACTCCACCAGGTGTGGTGTGAGTTCCACATTGTAGTCTGCCTCTGGTTCCGCAGTGTTGTTGGTAAATCTGCTTTTGACTTGGTCTACATGCCTCCGGCAGGTTTTGCCATTGTCCATTTGTACTACCAGTAGCCTGTTTCCTTCCTTGCCTGTTACTGTCCCTGCAAGCCCTTTGGGACCCCTGCCATAGTTTAGTACAAACACTTTGTCCCCTATCTCATTCCATCTCCCCCTCGAATTTCTGTCATGGTACTCAGTCAGCTTACGGCGCTTTGCCTCAACGATTTTGTGCATGTCTGGGAGGATTAATGATAGCCTTGTTTTTAAAATCCTTTTCATCAACAGTTGCGCGGGGGGATCCCAGTCAGTGAGTGCGGACGAGATCTGTATGCCAGCAGCAGTCACGACAGGGACCCTGCAGCATGGGACCTTGGATTTTAAGCATGCCTTGTTTAATGATTTGCACTGCTCGCTCCGCCTGGCCATTGGAGGCCGGCTTGAACGGTGCTGTCTTGACGTGATTTATGCCGTGGTCAATTATAAAGTCTTGGAATTCTGCGCTGGTGAAGCACGGACCATTGTCACTGACCAATATGTCAGGGATTCCGTGCGTTGCAAACATGGTTGCGAGGCTGTCCACAGTGGTGGAGGTTGTGCTCGAGTTTAAAATAGTGCATTCAATCCACTTTGAAAATGCATTTACAACTACGAGGAACATTTTGCCCATGAATGGGCCCGCATAGTCTACGAACACCCGCGACCACGGTTTGGTAGGCCAGGGCCAGGGGCTTAGGGGGGCCTCCCTGGGGGCATTACTGAGTTGGGCACAAATGGTGCACCTTCAGACGCAGAGCTCCAAGTCCGCATCAATGCTAGGCCACCAGACGTGGGATCTGGCTGTGGCCTTCAGGAGAACGATCCCCGGGTGCTCGCGGTGGAGCTCCCGGACAAATGCCTCTCTGCCTCGCAGAGGCATGACTACTCGGCTGCCCCACATCAGGCAGTCTGCTTGTAGTGATAGCTCATGCATGCGCCTGTGAAAGGGTTTTAATTCCTCGGGGCAGGCATCGCGAGCCTCTGCCCAGTCACCGGTTAGGACACATCTTTTTACTAAGGATAACGTGGGGTCGCTGGCCGTCCAGGCTCTGATTTGGCGAGCCGTCATGGGCGAACCTGTGGACTCAAAGGCATTGATTGCCATGACTATCTCACAGTCCTGTTCCTCAGACGCTTCCGTGGTCGCCAGGGGTAGCCTGCTGAGTGCGTCGGCACAGTTGTCTGTGCCTGGTCTGTGCCTTATGGTATAGTCGTAGGACGCCAGCATGAGTGCCCACCGTTGAATTCGCAATGAGGCGTTGGCGTTTATTGCCTTGCTCTCGGATAGGAGGGACGTGAGGGGCTTGTGTTCAGTTTCTAATGCGAACTTGGCCCCAAAAAGGTATTGGTGCATCTTTTTGACACCGTACACGCACGCGAGCGCCTCCTTCTCTACCATTCCGTTCCCGCGCTCCGCCCGCGAAAGTGACCTGGAGGCATAAGCTATTGGTTGTAATTTGCCCGCACTATTGACATGTTGCAAAACGCACCCGACCCCATACGCTGACGCATCGCATGTGAGAACTAGCTTTTTACCTGGGTCAAAGAAAGTCAAAACACTGTTGGAACACAGAAGGTTGCGTGCCTTATTGAAGGCGTGTTCCTGGGCGTCCCCCCAAAACCAATCACACCCCTTCCTGCGTAGCATGTGGAGAGGCTCCAGCAGCGTGCTTAAGTTCTGCATAAAGTTCCCAAAGTAAGTGAGTCGCCAGAGAAAGGCGCGCAGTTCTGAGACATTCCGGGGCTTGGGTGCCAGGCGAATTGCTTCTGTTTTGGACTCAGTTGGGCGGATTCCATCAGCGGCAATCCTTCTGCCCAAAAATTCAACCTCGGGCGCGAGAAACAGGCACTTGGATTTCTTGACTCGTCGGCCTACCCGATCCAACCGCTTTAGTACTTCCTCCAAATTACGGAGATGGGAGTCGGTGTCCCTGCCCGTGATAAGTATGTCGTCTTGAAATACAACCGTCCCCGGGATGGACTTGAGCAGACTCTCCATGTTGCGCTGGAATATGGCAGCTGCTGACTTGATGCCGAATGGGCATCGATTGTACATGAAAAGGCCTCGATGTGTGTTAATGGTGGTGAGTAGCTTGGATTCCTCGGTCAATTCTTGCGTCATATACTCAGATGTGAGGTCTAATTTTGAGAAAAGTTTACCTCCAGCCAATGTGGCAAATAAGTCCTCCGCTCTGGGCAGCGGGTACTGGTCCTGTAGGGAGACTCTGTTTATGGTAGATTTGTAGTCCCCACAGATTCGTATGTATCCATCAGGCTTCATGACTGGGACGATGGGACTTGCCCAGTTGCTAAATTCCACAGGTGACATAATGCCTTCCCGCAGAAGCCTGTCTAGTTCGTGTTCAATCTTTTCCCTCATCACATAGGGTACAGCTCTGGCCTTGTGATGGACCGGTCTAGCATCCTGTGTGATGTAGATTTTGACTTTGGCCCCTTTGAAAGTGCCCACACCTGGCTGAAAGAGATGTTCAAATCGCTTTATAACTGTTGAGCAGGAGGTCCGTTCCTCTAATGACATGGCATGGACATCATCCCATTTCCAATTTAGTTTTGTCAGCCAGCTTCTCCCCAGCAGTGCTGGGGGGTCTCCGGGGACAATCCACAGGGGAAGTCAGTTCACTGTCCCTTTGTATGTGGCAGAGAGCATGGCGCTGCCGAGGACTGGTACGATTTCTTTGGTATAGGTCCTTAGTGTGGTGTCGACCCTTGTGAGTTTTGGTCATCTCTTTTATGCAGCCACAGTTGTTCAAATTATTGAGCGCTCATGAGAGATTGACTCGCTCCCGTATCCAGCTCCATGTTGACAGATATCCCGTTGAGTAGGACCCTCATCATTATCGGAGGTGTCCTGTTGTAGGAGCAGCGGCCATTAATCCTGTTGATCCGCTGTACATCGGTGTCCCGGGTACTGTCCCCACCATCTTCTGGTCCGCTTTCCAACCCATCCGATTCGTATACCAGCCGAGCTGCCGTTTTTTTGCACATGTGGGCCAAATGCCCTGTATATTCACAATTTCTGCAAACAGCCTGCTGAAATCGACATCCCCTTGCCGAGTGCCCACCCCCACACCTCCAGCACAGACCTGTTCCATTGTTCAAAGTGTTCCCAAAGAATGAGCTGCGTCTGGCTGATCTCTATTGAGCTTCTCTCAGTTTGTAGTTGATTGCTCGCATTGTGGGTTGATGAGGTGTGAACGGCCGTTCCTGTGGCCCTTGATGGCTCCTGCCTGCTGTCGAGAGCCTGTTCTCTCGGTTTTGTCTGTGTGTGGGGGTAGCAGCTTGTTTAGTGCTGTTAACTTCTTCTTCCGTTATTTCGTAAGTTGTCGTACCTGCATTGTAAATCAACCTCGTTTCTTCTTCCCCTACCAAGAATGTCTGTGCAACCAGTGCTGCTGCCTCGAAGGTTCTTGGTCTCTATGAGCTTTCGGAATATGCCTGCGTGGCCCATTCCTTCAATGAAAAAGTCTCTCAGCATTTCTCTCCTCAGTTCATCGGAGAACTCACATAAACTAGCCAACCTCCGAAGTTCCGCCACGAAGTCGGGTATGCTCTGGCCCACACAGCGTCTGTATTTGTAGAACCTGTGTCTGGCCATGTGTAGGCTGCTCGCTGGCTTCAGGTGGTCTCTTACCAGTGTGCTCAACTCTTCAAACAACTTGCTTGCTGGTGTCTCGGGTACCAACAGATCCTTCATTAAAGCGTATGTTTTCGAGCCACAGCTGGTCAAGAGATGGGCTCTTCTCTTGTCTGCCTTATCATCGCCTAACCAGTCTTTGGTTACAAAGCTTTGTTGGAGCCTTTCTATAAAGTCCTCCCAATTGTCACCCGCATTGTACTTTTCATCTGATCCGTTGTTCGCCATTCTGTGGATTCTGTAATCCCGTAACTCGTCGCCACTGTAAAGTCCTGTCCCTCAGTACAGATTCACACAAGGCATGTCGTGAAGTCAAGGTCACTCTGGACCTGCACCTTTATTTCACAGCTCTGGAATGCTGCACTTGCCTGAGACCTGTCCTTATATACCTGTCTCTTGCAAGTGCACCCCTGGTGGTAAGGTATGCTGGTGGTTACATGTCATATCTTATTACAGTCATGTATAGCATATTAGGATACAGTTATATATAATAATGTAAGATACATGACACACTCTCTCTCCCTCTCACACTCCATCTCTCTCTCTCTCACACACTCTCTCACCCTCTCACACTCCCTCTCCCTCTCTCCCTCACACACTCTCTCTCTCTCCCTCACACTCCCTCTCTCCCTCTAACACTCCCTCTCTCCTCTTTCTCACACTCCCTCTCTCTTTCTCTCTCCCACACACACTCTCTCACCCTTTCACACTCCCTCTCCCTCTCTCCCTCACACACTCTCTCTCTCTCCCTCTCACACTCCCTCTCTCTTCCTCTCCCCCTCACATTCTCCCTCTTTCTCTCCATTTCACACTCCCTCTCACTCTCTCTCCCTCTCACACTCCTTCTGTCACTCTCTCCCACTCACATTCCATCTTTATCCCTCTCACACTCCCTCACTCCCTCTCACACTCCCTCTCTCACTCCCGCCCTCACACACTCTCTCTCCCCCTGTCTCATTCTCTCTCCCTCTCCCCCTCACACCCTCTCTCTCTCTCTCTTTCTCCCTTTCACACTCACTCTCTCCCTCTCTACCACTCACACTCTCTCTCTCCCTCTCTCCCACTCACACTCCCTCTCTCTCTCACTCACGCACTCCCTCTCCCTCTGTCACATTCCCTCTCTCCCTCTCACACTCCCTCTCTACATCATTCCGTCTCACACTCCCTCTCACACTGCCTCTCTCCCTCTCACACTCCTTCTCTCGCTCTCTCCCTCACACACTCTCTCTCCCTCTCACACTCCCTCTCTCCCTCTTTCCCTCTCACACTCCGTCTCTCTCTCTCCCTCTCACACTCCCTCTCTCCCTCACACTCCCTCTCCTCTCTCTCCCCCTCACACTCCCGCTCTCTATCTCTCCCTCTCACACTCCCCATCTCTCTCTCTCCCTCTCACACTCTCCCTCTCTCACTCTCCCTCTCACACACCCTCTCTCTCTCTCTCCCCCTCACATTCCCTCTCTCACTCTCTTCCGCTCTCACACGCCTTCTCCTCATCTCACACTCCTCTCTCTCTCTCCCTCTCACACTCGCTTCCTCTCTCTCGCCTTCACAAACTCTCTCTCTCCCTTTCACACTCCCTCTCTCTCTCTCTCCCTCTCACACTCCCTCTCTCTCTCTCCCTCTCACACTCCCTCTCTCCCTCTCACACTCCCTCTCTCCCTCTCACACTCCCTCTCTCCCTATCTTCCTCTCACACACCCTCTGTCTCTTTCTGCCTCTCACACTCCCTCTCTCTCCCTCTCACACTCCCTCTCTACTTCTCTCCCTCACACACTCCCTCTCTCCCTCTCACACTCCCTCTCTCCTTCTCAGACTCCCCCTCTCTCTCTCTCTCTCACACTCCCTCTCTCCCTCTCTCCCTCACCCTCCATCTCTCTCTCTCCCTCTCATACTCCTCTCTCCCTCTCTAACACTCCCTCTTTCTCTCTCTCGCTCTTACACTCCCTCTCTCTTTCTCTCTCCCTCTCACACTCCCTCTCCCCCGCTCAAATTCCCTCTCTCTCTCTCTCCCTCTCACAATCCCTCTCTCCCTCAGACACTCTCTCTCTCCCTCTCACACTCCCTCTCACACTCTATCTCTCTTTCTCCCTTCCTCTTTCCCTCTCACACTCCCTCTCTCTCTCTCCCTCTCACACTCCCTCTCTCCCTCACACTCCCTCTCTCCCTCACACTCCCTCTCTCCCTCACACTCTCTCTCCCTCTCATATTCCCTCTCTCCCTCTCTCCCTCTCAAACTCCCCCTCTCTCTCTCTCCTTCTCACATTCCCTTTCTCTCTCTCCCTCTCACACTCCCTCTCTCCCTCACACTCCCTCTCTCCCTCTCACAGTCCCTCTCTCCCTCTCACACTCTCTCTCTCCCTCTGACACTCCCTCACTGCCTCTCTCCCTCACACACTTCCCCTCTCTCTCTCCCTCTCACACTCCCTCTCTCCCTCTCTCCCTCACACTCCATCTCTCTCTCTCCCTCTCACACTCCCTCTCTCCCTCTCCCTCAACTCCCCCTCTCCCTCTCAACTCCCCCTCTCCCTCTGACACTCCCGCTCTCTCTCTCCCTCTCACAAGCCCTCTCTCCCTCAGACACTCTCTCTCTCTCTTCCACTCCCTCTCTCTCTCTCCCTCTCACACTCCCTCTCTCCCTCACACTCCATCTCTCTCTCTCCCTCTCAAACTCCTTCTCTCTCTCTCTTTCTCCCTCTCACACTTCTCTCTCTCTCTTCCTCTCACACTCCCTCTCTCTCTCCCTCTCACACTCCCTCTCTCCCTCTCCCTCTCAACTCCCCCTCTCCCTCTGACACTCCCTCTCTCTCTCTCTCCCTCTCACAAGCCCTCTCTCCCTCAGACACTCTCTCTCCCTCTCACACTCCCTCGCTCTCTCTCCCTCTCACACTCCCTCTCTCTCTCTCTCCCTCTCATACTCCCTTTCTCTCTCTTCCTCTCACACTCCCTCTCTCCCTCTCACACTCCCTGTCTCCCTCTCACACTCCCTCTCTCCCTCTCACACTCCCTGTCTCCCTCTCACACTCCCTCTCACACACAGTATGGGTCACACACACACAGTATGGGGACACACACACACACACACAGTATGGGGTGGGACAAACACACACACACACACACAAGCACACACACACACACACAGTATGGACACACACACACACATACAGTATGGACACACACACACACACACACACATACATACAGTATGGACACACACACACACAGTATGGATACACACACACAGTATGGAACACAGACACACACACACAGTAGGGGACACACACACACACACACACAGTATGGATACACACACACACAGTATGGGACACACATACACACACACACACACAGTATGGAACACACATACAAACACAGTATGGGACACACATACACACACACACACAGTATGGGACACACATACACACACACACACACACACAGTATGGGACACACACACACACACACACACAGTATGGGGCACACACACACACACACACACACACACACACACACCCACACACACACACACAGTATGGGGACACACACACACAGTATGGGGACACACACACACACACACACACACAGTATGGGACACACACACACACACACACACACACACACAGTATGGGGCACACACAATATGGGACACACACACACACACAGTATGGGACACACACATACAGTATGGACACACACACAGTATGGGAGATACATACACACACACAGTATGGGGCACACACACACACACAGTATGGGACACACACATACAGTATGGGACACATACATACATTATGAGACACACACACACACACACACACAGTATGGGACACACACACACACACACACACACACACATACAGTATGAGACACACACACACACATACACACACACAGTATGGGACACACACACACACACAGTATGGGACACACACACACACATACACACACACAGTATGGGACACACACACACACACACAGTATGGGACACACATACACACACACAGTATGGGACACACACACACACACACACACACAGTATGGGACACACACACACACATACACACACACACAGTATGGACACACACACACACACACACACAGTATGGGACACACACACACACATACACACACACACAGTATGGACACACACACACACACACACACAGTATGGGACACACACACACACACACACACACACACATACAGTATGGGACACACACACACACATACACACACACACAGTATGGACACACACACACACACACACACACACACACAGTATGGGATACACACACACACACACACACACAGTATGGCAGACATGCAGGAACAGCCAAAATCCAGGCCAGCGGCAAGAAAAAAATGTTCCTCTCATCTTGAATTTTTCAGCTTTTTTCCCATGCAGCATGGAAGTGAAAATTTTCCTGGAAGGTCCGACTGTGGCTGTTGTGTATGGAGAAAGAGTCAGACTGAACACTGAGCTCAAAGTAATGTGTGACCGTAGTCTTTTATTGAAGTCTCCAGAGTGCCTCTCCAACCTGTGAGGCCTCTTTAAATACCTGTGCTCCCAAGGGATCCAGGGGATGAGCCCTCTGGTGGCTGTACAGAGTAAATACAAGTTTACATATATAACAACACTCTCCCCCAAAGTCAATAGTGTAACTATTTACAATGTGAGTCGATCTGGGGCCCTTCTTGCCCTGGTTGATCGTCTCGGTGTGAAAGCTGATGTTGTTGAATCATTTGTTGGGCCCTCGCTGGGCTGCTGTGGATGATGGGTTCTGCTTCGTGGTCAACGTGTGTCGGTTGCCACTGGTGTGTATGTTGGGGGATCAAATAATGTAGGATCCAAGGTGGGTGGCTCAGGATAGTCCGTGAATCTGAGTTTGATTTGGTCCAAGTGTTTCCGGTCAATGAGTCCATTTGAAAGTTTGACTCGAAACACCCTGCTCCCCTCTTTGGCCACAACAGTGCTGGGAAGCAACTTGGGACCTTGTCCATAATTTAATACAAATACAGGATCATTGATTTCAATCTCGCGTGACACATTTGCACTATCATGGTCTGCACTTTGTTGAAGCCGCCTGCTCTCTACCTGTTCATGTAGATCAGGGTGAACTAACGAGAGCCTTGTCTTTAGTGCTCTTTTCATGAGTAGTTCAGCAAGGTGGGATCCCAGTGAGTGAGTGGTGTCTCGTGCGGTAGCTAAGCAGGACTCGGGATAGGTGAGTCTGCAGTGAGCCTTCAGTTACCCTCTTCAAGCCTTGCTTGATGGTTTGCACTGCTCTCTCTGCCTGATCATTGGACGCTGGTTTAAACGGGGCAGATGTGACATGTTTGATCCCATTATGGGTCATGAATTCTTTGAACTCAGCACTGGTAAAACATGGCCCGTTGTCGCTCACCAGGACATCGGGTAGGCCGTGTGTGGCAAACATGACCCGCAGTCTTTCAGTAGCGGCAGCATACACGCTAGCTCACATTCAATCCACTTGGAGTACGCGTCTACAACCACAAGAAATATTTTACCCAAGAATGGGCCTGCATAGTCGATGTGTACCCTAGACCACGGTTTGGAGGGCCAAGACCATAAACTTAGCGGCGCCTCCCTGGGTACATTGTTTAACTGCGAGCATGTATTACATCTGTGAATGCAGGACTCCAAGTCCGCATCGATACCGGGCCACCACACGTGGGATCTGGCTATCGCTTTCATCATTATGATGCCTGGGTTAGTACTGTGGAGGTCATTGATGAAGGTGTCTCTGCCCTTCTTGGGGACCACTACTCGATTGCCCCACAGAAGGCAGTCTGCCTGTATAGACATTTCATCTTTGCGCTGCTGGAACGGCTTTATCTCTTCCTGCATTTCCACTGGGACACTGGACCAGCTCCCGTGAAGCACCCAGCTTTTGACTCGAGATAATAAGGGGTCCTGGCTTGTCCAGGTTTTGATCTGCCGGGCAGTGACAGGTGATTGCTTACTCTCAAATGCTTCCATAACCATGGCTAGATCTGTGGGCTGCACCATTTCCACCCCCGTGGTGGGCAATGGCAGCCTACTGAGAGCATCGATGCAGTTTTCTGTGCCTGGCCTGTGGCGGATGCGTTGGTATTTATCCCTTTACTCTCAGAAAACAGGGATATTCGTGGCTTATGGTCAGTTTCCAATTCGAATTTTAGCCCAAACAGGTATTTACATTGTCTTTACCCCATAGACACACACGAACGCTTCTTTCTCAATCATGCTGTAGGCTCTCTCAGCCTTCGACAGACTCTTGGATTAGAAACATAGAAAATAGGTGCAGGAGTAGGCCATTCAGCCCTTCTAGCCTGCACCGCCATTCAATGAGTTCATGGCTGAACATAAGCAATGGTTGCAGTTTCCCGAAATCATTAGCTTGTTGCAATACACACCCGATGCCATATGACGACGCATCACATGCCAGTACCAAACGCTTACATGGATCATACAACACAAGCAATTTGTTTGAGCATAACAATTTTCTTGCTTTTACAAAGGCATTTTCTTGGATTTTGCCCCAAACCCATTCACCCTCTTTTTGTAGTGAGACATATAGTGGTTCTAAGTGTGCTGAGACATGGTAAGAAGTTGCCAAAGTAGTTCAAGAGTCCCAGAAACACCGTCATATTCTGTGGCCTCGGTGCGTTCTCGATTGCCTCCGTCTTCGTGTTGGTGGGCCTGATACCGTCTGCCGCAATCCTCCTTCCCATGAATTCCACTTCAGGCGCCAGGAAAATGCACTTCGAGCGTTTTAACCTGAGCCCCACGTGATTGCGTCGACTAAGAGCCTCCTCCAGGTTCCGCAGATGCTCGACTGTGTTCCGACCTGTGACCAAGATGTCGTCCTGGAAGACCACGGTGTGCGGGATCGACTTCAGTAAGCTTTCCATGTTTCTCTGGAATATCGTCGCCACTGATCGGATTCTAAATGGTCATCTGTTATAAACAAAATGACCTTTGTGCGTATTTATGCAGGTGAAGGCCTTCGATGATTTCTCCAGTTCCTGCGTCATGTAGGTTGACGTTAGATCCAGCTTCATGAACTTCTTTCCTCCTGCCAGCGTTGCAAAGAGGTCGTCGGCCTTTGGTAGTGGGTATTGGTCCTGCAGGGAGAAACGATTGGTGGCTACTTTGTAATCGCCACAGATTCTGAAGGTGCCGTCTCCCTTGAGGACAGGAACGATCGGACTGGCCCACTCGCTGAACTTGATCGGTGAAATGA